>NW_016107927.1:891307-894188 GCF_001604975.1 Cebus imitator | reverse complement strand
GCCCTTGCCTATGCCTACATCCTGAATGGTTTTACCTAGGCTTTCTTCTAAGGTTTTTATGGTGTTAGGTCTTATGTTTAAGTCTTAATCCATCTGGAGTTAATTTTAGTGTAAGGTGTCAGCAAGGGGTCCAGTTTCTGCTTTCTGCACATGGCTAGCCAGTTTTCCCAACATCATTTATTAAACAGGGAATCCTTTCCCATTGCTTGTTTTTGTCAGGTTTATCAAAGATTAGATGATTGTAGATGTGTGGCATTGCCTCCGAGATCTCTGTTCTGTTCCATTGGTCTATATCTCTGTTTTGGTTGCATTTTTTAAATGTATTCTTTGGTGAAGAGCCTGTTCAAGTCTTTTGTGTACCTTTGAAATTGAGTTGTTTTCCTTGTATTCAATTTTGGAGTTCTTTATATATTATCTAGTAAGTGATTTGTATATTATCCAGTAAGTGATTTTCTCTCAGTCTGTGGCTTGTACTTTCATTTTCTCTTGAAAAAAGGAAGAATTTTTCATTTTTATACAGTTGAATTTTTTCAATTTTTTCCTTTCAAGATTCATGCTTTTAGTTACATGGTTACTTGAAAATAAAAAAAAATATTTTCTATGCTTATTTATTTATAAGAAAATAAATCTCTGATGACTGGACAGGAATGGCAAGTCACCACAAATAGCAACAATCTTAAGCTGGATGGGGTGGCAGGGGCCTGTAGTCCCAGCTCCTTGGGAGGCTGAGGCAAGAGGATCACTTGAGCCTGGAAGTTGGAGATTAGCCTGGGCAACATAGCAAGACTGTCTCTTATAAAAAAACAAAAAAACAAAAAACAAAAAAAAGCAAAAAAAAACCAACTCTGGGTTCTGGGGAAAACAATAGTATGTGGTATAGGATATATCTGTGGAACTATAGTTTGTACATCTTCCTTGTTGAAGGTGTGAGGAAAAAATCTCTACTTCACACTGTTGCTGGTAGTTATCTCTGATTTTGGAAGAAGAAGGTAGTGAAGGGGATGCAGTAAGAAATCTTAAGAAACATTTGAGTTATACATTTAGTTGGAACAGTGTACCTCCAACAGGACAGCATGAATCTTTCTATAGACCCACTTTCCAGTGAAACTGGAAATAGTAGTCATTTGAAGTACTGGGAAATGGTCCTAAGAACATATAGCAAATGAAAAGATATTTATTCAAGAAAATCTACTAAAACTTGGTAAGAACATTGAATTTCTGTGGTATTGAACCAAAACCGACTTCCTTTTCCTCTTTCCCAGCTCATTGAGATGGAAACTTCGCTACAAACTGGTGCAGCCAAGAACACAAGATTATCTGTTCCTTTATTTCCTAGTTGGAGGGTATCTTTCTCAAAGGACCAAGATATCAAGATTTTTTTTTTAATCTTATTTTTCAGCGGCCTGTTGGTGAGGTCACGTTCTGGATGAGTTGGGCTGAGAGGCAGGAACTTACTATTTCTTACTCTTGGTACCGAGGCTGTACCTGGGTACAGTACCACTGAGAGTACTGAAGACACAATCACCCATGCCACAGCTTGTAATCCAGCAGTTCCACACTGGGAGAGGCAAATTGAGATTTGAGGCTGTTGCCCCAATTTCACCAAGTGTTTTTGTCCTCACGCTGGGTTGTCATTCAAAGAGAAGTGCACCATTGTCCCCCAGCCCTAGAGCTAGAGACTTGCTTAGGGGGAGAAGTAGGCTGTAAGACAGAGTCCTAAATCTTTTTCTAAAGCAACTAACTTCGTTTGTACCAGTGTGGGGAGAAGTTGAAGCCTAAGAGTATTCAAAAACAGGAGGGTGTGGTGAGAGGCAGTTAGGAGGCAATTGGTAGATGCTTTGGAAATAAACTGTAGACAGGCTAGTTGGCTGGAGAGAACCAGGGACATAAAGAGCTGGGAGGAGTCTTCTTGGGGTCAGAGCAAATCTCAAACATCGGCCCCTGAAACTATTACTTTAAAGGAACCCAGATTTGTTTTGATCGGCCTGTGAAGCAATTTATGCTTCAGCACATTGTTAAAAAACAACAGAGTGATCAGCCAGCGACTGGTGATGCCTCACACTGGATGTGGTCAAAGAAAGAGAAAAAGAATGCCCTGCTAAAACCACTGCCATCTCATGGTGACTTCAGGACTACCCAAGGCTGTGCATCCTGAAGAGGAACATGAAGGACTTCATACAGAGGGGAAATGATGGGAAATACACTTCACGAAAACAATCCAGCCAGTGACTAAAGAAATAACATACCCCAGAGTGCAGCAATCAATATCCAGAGTGGCTATATTATATAAAATGGTTGGTTTCCAACAAAAAAAGTGAGATATGCAAAGAACAGGAAAGAATAAGCTATACACCAGAAAAAAAAAGCAAGCAACAGAAACAGCCTGTGAAAGTGACCAGATTTTGGAATTAACTTCAAATAGCCATTGTAAATATGTTCAGAGAAATAAATAAAATCATTATTCAATAAGTAAAGCAAGGTATGGTGACAATTTGCATCAAATACAGAATGTCAATAAAGATACAGAATTATTAAAAAGAACTAAGTGGGATTCTAGAATTAAAAAATGTTAAAGCTGAAATGAAAAATTCACTAGAGGGGCTCAGTCACAGATTTGTACTCACAGAAGACAGCATTTGTTAATTTAAAGATAGGTCAACAGAGATTGTGCAGTGTTAAGAGAAAAAAAGAACAGAGAATATCAACAGAGCCTCATAGAAATGTGGGACGCAGCTGGGTGTGGTGGCTCATGCCTGTAATCCCAGAACTTTTGGAGGCCGAGATGGGCAGATCACGAGGTCAAGAGATCAAGACCATCCTGGCCAACACAGTGAAACCCTGTCTCTATTAAAAATACAAAAATTAGCTGGGTGTGGTGGCA
>NW_016107927.1:889158-890350 GCF_001604975.1 Cebus imitator | reverse complement strand
TTCACTGGTTCCCAAGCTCTTGTCCCCACATCCAAGAAGAATGGGGATACACTGAGAGTCAAAGAGTGAGGAGGGCAGAGAATAATTTTATTGAACGATGTAACAGCTCTCAGCACAAAGAGGTTTCGGGGGTGGTCCCTCTCCATTGTGGCTGAGTCTGGGGCTTTTATGGGCTCAGAATAGGGGAGTGTGTGCTAATTGGTTTCCAAGTATGCAAAGAAAGGCTAAAGCAGAGGCACCAGGGTAGAAAACCAATTAGGAAAGGGTAGGTACTTGTAAAATTGTTGAAGGGTGGAGATCAATCAGAGAAAAGCACACCAAATGGGAAAACAGGTTCTCATTCTGGTCCATGGATTTGACTTGTAGCTTGGCTTTCAGTCTTTAAACTTTGTTTGGCTTGAAGGTGGGGTTTCACCAGGGACCTGCCCCTATCTGCCTGGGCATTTGACTGTCTCCTGTCACTACCAATAAGAAGCACTAAAGGAAGTTGTTAGGACTGAAAGCCAGTGGTCCCACATAGCAATTTAAATCTCCACACACAAAAAATAAACAAAGAGCACCACCAACAAAGGTAATTATGTAATTATAAAAGATAGTATAAGTGCACATTTCTTTTCCATTTCTTAATTGATTTAAAAAGCAGGTCAGGCATGGTAGTAAAACCCTGCTTCTACTAAAATACAAAAATTATCTGGGTGTGGTGGCGCACACCTGTGATCCCAGCTACTCAGGAGGCTGAGGCAGGAGAATTGCTTGAACCCTGGAGGCGGAGGTTGCAGTGATCTGAGTTGGCACCACTGCACTCCAGCCTGAGCAACAAAGTGAGACTCTGTCTCAAAAAAAAAAAAAGAAAGAAAAAGAAAAAGAAATGTGGGACGCTATTAAAAAGTATACCAACATACACATAATGGGAGGACCAGGAGAGAACAGAGAAAATAACAGAAAATGGAAGAATGATGGAGCAGTTTTCTATCATTGCCAAATTTATCACAAGTTTATTGAAAAACATTAATCTGTATGTCTTGGACCCTCAGTGAACTCCAAGTGAATAAATGCAGAGATATTCACAGACACATCCTAGTATAGGTTAAGGATAAAGAGGGAATCTTGAGAGAAGCAAGATAAAAACATGTCATCACTTACAAGTAAACCCCTATAAAATTAAATTAATAACTGCCTCCTTTTTTTTTTT
>NW_016107927.1:869191-885962 GCF_001604975.1 Cebus imitator | reverse complement strand
AAAAAAAAAAAAAAAAAAAAAGCAATTGTGGGCTGGGTGTAGTGGCTCAAACCTATAATCCCCACACATTGGGAAGCTGAGGCGGGTAGATTACCTGAGGCCAGGAGCTTGAGACCAGCCTGGGCAACATAGCAAGACTCTGTTTCTACAAAAAAAAATATTTGAACTAGCCAGGCACAGTGTTGCCTGCCTTTAGTCCTAGCTACTTGGTAGGCTGAGGTGGGAGGATTGCTTGAGCTCAGGAGTTTGAGGCTGCAGTGACCTGTGGTTATACCACTGTACTCTAGCCTGGGCAACAGAGCCAGACTCTGTCTTAAAAAGCAGCTGTGTAAAACAATATGTATATAATGTATTTGGGCCTATATACATTAAAATGCAATATACTTGCAGTTACAGTGTAAGGGAGATTTGTTGGTACAAAACTGTACTAAGCTGAGAAGATGACTCTTGAGGGTAATTTGAAGCCACAGGAACAAGGAGAACTGGAAACAATAAATATGAGGTTAATGTAACCAAACTCCCTTTGCTGTTTTTATTCACTCTGCTTTTTAAAAAGTTGTAAAATTATGTAAAGAAGTAACTATACAAGTATTGTTGAGCTTATAATGTTTATAGACGTATGTAACAATGATATCACAAAAAGGAGGAAAAGGAGACAGAGCAGTGTAGGAGTAACATCTTCACATCTCAGTGTGATTAAGTTAGTATAAATCTGAAGCTGAATCTGATAAGATATATATGGGAAGCCCTAGAGCGAACATGAAGGAAAATGAATGACAAAATGCTACATTAGGAAATACTTATGTAATGCAAAAATAAAGCAATAAAGGAAGAATGGAGAAACAAAAACATGACATACACACAAAACAAAAAGTAAATTAGCAGGTGAAAAATCTATATCAATAATGGCAATAAATATAAATGGATCAAATAATTCAGAAGTTAGAATCCAGGTGTGGTAAAGTACACCTATAGTCCTAGCTACTTGGGAGACTGAGGTGGGAGGATTGCTTGAGCCCAGTAGTTTGAGCTGATTAGGTAACATAGCAAGACCCTGTTTACAAAAAAAAAAAAAAAAAAAAAAAAAAAAAAAAAAAAAAAAAAAAAAAAAAAAAAAAAAATGCAGAGACTGGAGATTGTCAGACTGGATAAAAGATACAGAACCCAACTATATGCTCTCTACAGGAGGCACACTTCAGATTCAAATATATAGATGGAAAATAAAAAGATGACAGATAATATTAGCAAATCATAACCATAAGAAAGCAGGAGTGGCATATTAATATCAGGCAAAATAGACTTTAAAACAAAAGTTACTGAAGATAAAGAGGGACACTTTATATTGATTAAAAAATTGCAGCCCATTAAGAAGACATAACAGGCCGGGCGTGGTGGCTCACGCCTGTAATCCCAGTACTTTGGGAGGCCGAGGCGGGTAGATCACGAGGTCAACAGATCGAGACCATCCTGGTCAACATGGTGAAACCCCGTCTCTACTAAAAATACAAAAAAAATCAGCTGGGCATGGTGGCACATGCCTGTAATCCCAGCTACTCAGGAGGCTGAGGCAGGAGAATTGCCTGAACCCAGGACGCGGAGGTTGCGGTGAGCCGAGATTGCACCGAGCCGAGATTGCGCCATTGCACTCCAGCCTGGGTAACAAGAGTGAAACTCCGTCTCAAAAAAAAAAGAAGACATAACAATTGTAAATATATCTGCATCTAACAACAAAGCTCCAAGATAGTTATGAAGCAAAAACTGATAAAAATAAAGGGAGAAATAGATAATTTAAAAATAATGGTTGCAGATTTTAATACTCCTCTTTCAGTAAGGGATAGAATAACTAGGCAGATGGTCAACAAGGAAATATAAGACTTGAACAGCATTATAAATCAACCAAACCAAACAGACACTTAGAGAACAGTATCCAACAGTAGCAGAATGTATGTTTTTCTGTAGTGCAAATGGAATATTCTCTAAGAAAACACCATATGCTACACTGTAAAAGAAACTTTATTACATTAAAAAAATAATAACACAAAACGCAATAGAATGAAATTAGCAACCAATAGAAAGATATTTGGGAAACTTAAAAATATGCAGAAATGGAACATGTTCCTGAAGAAACCAGTGGATCAAAGAAGAAATCAGAAGTTGGAAAATATTATGAGATTAATAAAAATGAAGAAACAATATACTGAACTTACGAGTACAGTTAAGGTAATGCTTAGAGGAAAATTTATAGTTATAAATCTCTGTTAAAGAAGAAAAATCTCAAATTGATACAGTCATCTACCTTAAGACACTGAAAAAAGAATAGCAAACTAAACCTAAAGCAGAGAAAGAAAATAATAAAGGTTCAAGAAGAAATTAATGAAATAAAGAAAAGAAAAACTAGAGAAAATTAGTTAAAAGCTGGTTCTTTGAAAATATCAATTTTGACAAAATATTTAGCTAGATTGTGTAAGAACAAAGAGAAAACACAGATTACTAGAATTAGAAATGAAAGAGGAGCATTGCTTCCAATCTTAAATAAAAAGTAGTGTAAAGGAATAGTAGCAGTTGTATGCCAATAAATTAAATAACTTAGATGAGGTGGACAGCTTTCTAGAAAGACACAAACTGCTGAAACTGACTCAAGAAAAAGATAATGTAAATAGACCTATAACAAATAAAGAGATTGAATTAATTATTTTTTTTAAAGAAGCCACCTTCAAGGCAAAGCAAAGGCCCAGATGGTTTTACTAGGGAATTCCGCCAAACACTGAAAGAAAAATTAGTACAGATTCTTCACCAATTCTGTCAAGAAGCGGGCAGATGTACCTTCTTACAGCAGTTGGTGTGGGAATGGGTAACAGGAGCATTAGGGAAGTGGCAGAAAGTTATCTTCCCCTGTGACTGGAAATTAAGATCCTTGCCTTGAGTGGGAACTTTTTTCATATATAGTAGCTTCCTGCATTCAATTATCTTGTAACTAGTTTATAAAACTTTTAACTTCCTTAAAAGACATTGTATTGCCTGAGTAAGGGAAACCTTTTGAAGGTAGATTATTGACCCTGAAATTATTTAAAAATAGTGAGGTTTTGAGTTTACAAGATTATACCAAATACTAGTTGTATTTCTAGGTTCTAATATAATAATGTCGATTTAAAGACATTACTAAATTACTCATATTCAGGTTTTTATTTACCTAATTTTTAGTGTTAAAGTCAGTTACAAGAATAAACGACCCTTACATGTTCCTTGAATCATTTCGTGAAGGTTAAAGAGCATAAGCTGGGGCTGAATTGACTGATTTTTAAAAATCACTTTTTCCTGGAAATCTACTTGTATAACATACCTGTCAGATATCATTTGTATGAATCTCACTTGAATATTAGAAATCTTTGAGGTTCGTAGGTCAACTTACAGCGTCATTTCCGCCTCTGTTTATATGTATACGTGTGTACGTATTTGTGTGTCTGTGTTTAATATGAATTGTGGCATACTTGTTTACCATTTGGGATATAAATTATGGCTTTCCATTAGCATCCCAATATGCAGCACTAAACATCATGCAGATGATGTTTCCTCCCTTCCAAGTTTCTAAACCTTTTTGTTAACTATTACAGGAAGCGAGTCGGACTGCTGTTACTGCCAGTAAATTAGGCAGCCATGTACACATACAAAATGATGATAATAGTGGCTAACATTTGTTGAGTACTTAAGTATCAGGCATTGTGGCCAGAGAATTGTTCCAGCTAAAACTTAGATTATTTGAAGGCATTTTCAATTTACTACTGTTCTTGATTTTGAGCTATGACAGTAGTAGTTCTCAAAGAGGGGCAGTTTTGCGTCACAGAGAACATTGAGCAATGTCTGGAGATATTTTTGATTGTCATAACTGGGGAGTGCTGCTGGCATTTAGTGGGTAAGTGGCCAGGGGTTCTGCTGAATAATGTATAATGCTCAGGATGGTCCTCCCACAAGAATTATCCAGCCTGAAATGTTAATAGTGCTGAGGATGAGAACTCCTGGCCTGGGGTGATTGTGCATTCATCCTATGAGCTGTGACTCTTGGCTGGTTTTAGGGAAAATGATGCTTTCTTTTAGTGTTTGGTTGAACTATATTTTCATGCTAGTGCTCTGGGACTTAAGCTGATCACCAAAATGTCCAATTCCAGAAAGGTTGCAATGTTTGCCATCTCAGAGAAAACCTAAAACTATTTTTGGATCACTGCTCTCTATGCCTGACTCAGTCTTCCAAAATGTCTATTTCTATTTGCCATAGTGATTTGATGTAAGAGGCTACATTGCTCTTTTATGCCCCTGGGTTTTGGTTAGGGCATCCTTATTGCATCCCATACGACTCAATCATTGAATCCAGGTGAGAAAAAAATTTTAAGTTTTCAAATTTTTTCTCTTTCAGAAATTCCTGGATTCTCTTTTGAAAAGTAATTCATCACTATTCTTACAGATTGATGCATTAGTAGTTTTATGGATGGGAGAATGACATTACAAAGCATTTTAAAGCTTTGCTATATTGGAACTCTCTATTATATATAAGGCAGGAGAAACTAACTCATTAGCTCAGCCAATGTCATATGAGCTAAGTGGTTTGGTGAAGTCGTGATTCCGCTTTAGGTATGTCTAACATAAAAGTACACTATATTAATTTGACTGCCAGATGGATGAAAATAGAATTTAGTTTATAGCCGAGCGTGGTGGTAGGTGCCTGTAATCCCAGCTACTTGGGAGGCTGAGGCAGAGAATTGCTTGAACACATGAGGTGGAGATTGCAGTGAGCCGAGATCGCACCACTGCATTACAGCCCGGGTGACAGACCAAGATTCTGTCTCAAAAAAAAAAAGAATTTCATTTAAATATATTAAGGAACTAATCTTTTCATTCATTTTATAAGTTATTCAGGACTCATATTTCTTTCTCTTCTGCTTGAAGTACTTTATTGCTGTTGCTTATCTTAGTAATTTCTAGCAGGTAAACTTAACCTTTTGAAGAATGTTTTAACCTATGTTGTTGTAATAATTGGTGAAAATCCAATGGTACCATTTTTCTCTGAAAGAATTTACTTGCAGTAACAAATTAATACAATCTTAGGCAAGAGAGTATTTGCTTACACATATTTAGATAGGTGTTTCTAATTAGAGAACTTTTGACATGTTACGATTTTTATTTCAGACAGTGTACTTCATGAGACTCTAAAGCAGTAATTCTCTAAGTTAGGTTTCTCAGAACAGCAGGATCAGCATCATCTGGGAGATTGTTAGAAATGCAAATATTCAGACCTACTGAGTCAGAAACCCCAGGGTTAGGGCCAAGAAGTCTGTTTGTAACAGGTCCTCCAGATGATTCTGAAGCTTGCTAAAGTTTAGGAACTACCCTGCAGAGAGTGATTTGTTGAAGTAAGTTCACTTAATTTTAATCCAGTATATTTGTTCTTGTCCTCTTTTTGTTCCTACCACTTTTTAAACTTGTATTACTTGTGGGAAGATAAACTGTCCAAATTTCTGACTGAACTCATATAGCTCACATGAAGTGTTTAAAGATAGACAGTTTGAGAAATATTATTTCAAGGGATCAGGATAGGTATTTATATAAATCACTATTTAAAAAAGCCCTCAAGAGATTTAATTCAAAATCCTGTATTGTGGGAGTGTGATTGTTTGGTACTGAGGAGCTGCTGAGTTAAACAGATTCCTGAGACATGAAATCAAAATTTTTTTAAAAAAATTCACATGCTTTCATAGAAACTTGTACAGGTGCGGTGGCTCACGCCTGTAATCCCAGCACTTTGGGAGGCTGAGGCGGGCAGATCACAAGGTCAGGAGTTCAAGACCAGGCTGACCAATATGGTGAAACCGCCGTCTCTACTAAAAATACAAAATTAGCTGGGTGTGGTGGTACAAGCCTGTAGTCCCAGCTACTTGGAAGGCTGAGGCAGGAGAATCGCTTGATCCTGGGAGGCGGAGGTTGCAGCGAGCCAAGATCATGCCACTGCACTCCAGCCTGGGTGACAGAGCAAGACTCCATCTCAAAATAAAGAAACGTTAAAAATGGAGGCTGGGTGTGGTGGATCATGCCTATAATCCCTGCACTTTGTGAGGCTAAGCTGGACAGATTGCTTGGTCCCAGGAGTTTGAGGCCAGACTGGGCAACATAGTGAGAGTCCGGCTCTATTATTTTTTTTTTGAGACAACCTTACACTGTTGTCCAGGCTAGAGTACAGTGGCATGTTCTCGGGTCACTGCAGCCTCTGCCTCCCAGGTTCAAGCAATTCTCGTTCCTCAGCCTCCTGAGTATGATGACAGGTGTGCGCCATTGTGCCCAGATAATTTCTGTGGGTTTTTTTGTTGTTGCTGGTGCTTTTTTTAGTAGAGATGGGATTTTGCCATGTTGGCCAGATTGGTCTCAAACTCCTGGCCTCAAGTGATCCACCGGCCTGACCCTCCCAAAGTGCTGGGATTACAGGTGTGAGCCACTGTGCCTAGCCTCCATCTCTATATTTTAAATAAAATATATAAAAAATGAAACTTTAAAAATGAAAATTAGGATGATAACATATGAGAAGAGGTAGCATGCTGAAAACTGCAACAATTTAAAGAAAAAAATCTTAAAATATATTCTAAAAGTTCATAGGATAGTATATATCATGTAGAGATGTTCTTTTAAATAGTAGTAGACAAGAATTCCAGATCTGGATACCTATAATAGTACTGTTAGTCTATTTGGGAATTTAATTGTAGTGTAATAAGTATTAATTCTCTAATTAATGTATCCATAATGACTGAATTGCCATTGACATGATAGTGTGTTATGTATAACCTATAGAAGATATATCACATTAAAGGTACAGAGCTGTGCTATTTACCTATAGCTTCCAAATCTTAGCGGCTTGCTTCTTAATAATACACAAGCAGTACATTAATATTGAGATATTTCAACTGGTGACCTTAATTTTTCTCCCTGTAAACCAAATTTTTTATGTGCAGGTTATACTACTAAAGTCTTAACTTGAGGCTGTCCCTAATTATCTTTCAATACAGGTGCTACATACTTTATTCTTGTTGGTAGACTAATTTGTGTTTTATGTTAGTTTAGCTTACTATACATTAGCCTTTCTTAGCATTGTCTTAGATGATAGGGACTAAGTAAAAAGACTATTATCTTTAAAGTTTATATTATCCTCAACAAGTAAAATTTTAACAAACCGGACTATTTAAGTAATTTGGCTAATAAGAATGGTTAAAATCCCAGTATATACCTGTCTCCCCTGCCCCCCAGAAAATGCCTTATTATAGATTTAGGATATAGATGGCAGAGTAGGGGGTAACCTCTTATGGTATTAATTTGCTGTTTTTCACTTTACTTCCAACTTCAGGCATCTGACCTCATCATAACTCTGGATAGAGGCCAGGAATATATACATTCCATGTAAAAAAGAATATATTCATAATTTAGATACATGTTAGCGCTGTTTTTGATAGTTGTATGTATAGAGATAGAGAAGGCAGAGAGAGAGAGAAATAATAAAAGGCTACAGAGAGTAATAAGAAAAAGACTGTAGGGCCTAGATTGATCTGTATTTGCTCTGAAGTTATATACAGTATATGGAGTTGACTACACGGTGTGTTTACTTAGGTTAGTAAGAAAATCAGTCTATTCAGACTTTCTACTTAATTTTTCCTTAAATTAATTTAAAATTTTAAATAAATGACTGTTCATTTACATGCTAATTTATTATACTTAAAAAATCATACAATATTTTATGTAATCTGAATTTAAATCTTTGGGAAATAATGGGCTGTTTTTTCATCCTAAAGCTGATACTTGTCAATTATAGAAAACCTGGAAACACCTGAAAAAGTGTCTGGAAGAAACTGTAAATCTCCTCTGTGAACCTACCACTTAAAAATAATCACAATTAATATTTTGGTTTATTTATTCCCAGTCTTTTAGAAAATAAATTTCTTAAATTGGCATCACTTATATCTTCCTTTACTGGTTTTTTAACCTGTTACAAACACAATAACTTTTCCATATCTTTAGTTTATAGATCATTTTAATAACTTCATATTTGTGTCATAATTATAACTTTTTTATATTGTCATACATTTAAAGTTACCCTTTTGCGTTAATGTTATAATTTTGCAGTGAAACTTCTTGTTTATAAATCTGTCTATAAATCTGTAAATCTTTATCTGTGTCTGATTATTTCCTTTTAGATTTCTAGACAGTTAAGTACTGAGTCAGGAAATGTAAATGTTTTCAAGATTCTTAATGTATATTGCCAAGTAGCCATTCAGAAACGCTGATCCAATTTAACATCCACTAGCAGTATGTAAAATGTCTGTAGAGTAATACCTTTGTCAGCAGTTGGTATCGTAATTGCCTTTCAAAAATCTTTCTATTCTCTGTGAAAAATTGTACTTTGTTCTGTCAAATATTGTCAAAATACTAAAAATGTTATTTTACATTATAGTTTTAAGTGGATTAATTGAACATTTAAAAAATCATACCCGGACTTTAACAATTTAAATTAAAATGTGATTTAGTAGAACATTGTCAACAACCAGGAGATTTGGAAATATCTGGTCATTGTAATGGTCAGAGAGTCCATTGGGAATCATCATTTGATTAATAGACTTTCACTTGAACTTCAGGTCCTGCCTCTGATGATTACCTTGATTTTTAGAGTAATTCTTGTTAGTTTTCTGTTATCTTTTAGTTTTGCCAAATCAACAAGATTTGACATACTGTCTTATTAAAATAATAACTAATAATTTATTCAATAATATTATTGAAACAAAGCAGCTCTAAAAGCAAGAGAAAATTCATACTGAGAAGTATTTTTTTATAGAAAAATAAGTCCTTGCTCTTTTATAAAGTTTTGAGAATGGCCGTTATAATGTAGGAATGTAAGAGCACTGCTTTGAAATTAGACTTTTTAGTGATTTATTAAGATTATGTCATTTGCTTACAATATTTATATTGGATAAGTTGTTTAACTTCTAGGTCTGTTTCCCTATCTATTAAATAAGATTAAAAACAGTTTCTTCTAAGGATTATGAAAGTTAATACACATAAATAAATAATTTAGCAGATTGCCTAGTAGTTGGTAAATGCTAAATAAATGCTGGTTATAGTTCAGCAGATTTTGATAGATTTATTTATTCAACCAGTATTTACTGAGCACTTACAGTGTGCCACACACTTTGTAGACATTGCTGATACAAACTGACAATCTCTGATGGAACTTACACTGCAGTTAGGGAGGAGGTGGTAGAATTTATCTTGAAAATTAGAATAACCATAAATAAGAATCTAAAAACTTGGGATAAATGGCCTTATTATTAAAGAATGACTTCTGCCTTTTGGGGGAGGAGCCCCTTGCACTGTTTTTGTTTTCTGTATAAGTTTTATTCATATGAAAGTGATGTGATTACTGTAAGCTTTTTTTCTTTTAAAAAAATTTTTTTTTCTTTTTTGTTTTAGAGATGGGGTTTCACCATGTTGGCCAGGCTGGCCTCAAACTCCTGACCTCAGGTGATCCGCCCGCCTTGGCCTCCCAAAGTGCTGGGATTACAGGCATGAGCCACTGCTCCTGGCCTGCTTTTTTTCACTTGGGAAACTCAAGCTGCTGGAAAAGAAAGCATCTGATTTTTTTTTTTTTTTTTTTTGAGACGGAGTTTCGCTCTTGTTGCCCAGGCTGGAGTGCAATGGCACAATCTCAGTTCACTGTAACCTCCGCCTCCCTGGTTCAACTGATTCTCCTGCCTCAGCCTCCCTAGTAGCTGCGATTATAGGCGCCCGCCACCACACCCAGCTAATTTTTTGTATTTTTAGTAGAGATGGGGTTTTACTATGTTGGCCAGGTTTGATCTTGAACTCCTGACCTCAGGCTGTCCATCTGCCTCAGCCTCCCAAAGTGCTGGGATTACAGGTGTGAGCCACCAGTCCCAACTGAAATTATTAATTTTCTTTGCTTAGCTGTTAAAATTGGCCTACAAAATTAAAGAAAAATATAACATTTATTTTTTAGAGTAATGTTTGTTTTAAAAATTACTTATGAAATAGTTTTGAGTCTCACTAAATTCCCCACTCCCATAAAAACAAAGCTGAAATAAATTGTACTACTTATATATGACTGCATTACAAATTACCCTCAAACCCAGCACTTAAAACAACAAACATTTATTATCTTAAAGTTTCTGTGAGTTCTGAATCTGGTCAGTTTAGCTCTAGCTTAGACTCTAGCTAAGAGTCTCTCACAATTAATCTGCTGCAACCAAGGCTGCAGTCATGGTGTTGGCCTGGGTTTCAGTCATCTCATAGTTTGACTAGGGAAGGGTCTGGTTTCAAACTCACTCAGTGATTGTTGACAGAATTCATTTCCCTGTGGCCCATTGAGATGAGGGCCTCAGTTTCTTGCTGACTGTTGGCTGGAGACCTCCCTCAGTTATTTGCTTCTCCATGGGACAGCTCACTGTAGGGCAACTTTTTCTTCAGAATAAGCAAGTGGGAGAGAAAAAGAACAAGATGGAAGTGAGTCTTTATGTAACCTAATCTCAGAAGTGACATCTTATCACTTCTGTTGTATTCTGATCTTAAATCAAGTCAGTAGGTTCATCCTCTACTCAAGGGGAAAGAATTATTCAGTGACATGAATAGCAGAAGTCAGGGATCATTGGGAGCCTTCGTAGAAGCTGCCTGCCTGAAGAGCAAAGTAAAACATTTACAAAACACTCAATGTTAAAGTGTTTCTGTGAGCCCTAAATACAAGAGAATGGGGTCAAACCAGAAATATAAGAGAATGGGGTCAAATCAGAAATACAAGACTTCATGAGGGAGTAAGCATGGAGAAACAATGGATCATCTGTCTGACCAGAAAATTTGAAAACCCCCAAATAATCTACTTACTAGAAAACACGGTGGACTGATTTAAGAAAAGCAAGTGGAATTGGAATGGATGCAAGTAATATGTTGTAAGTTTGAAGGGGATACATCACCTGGGCATTATGAACTCTCAAAACTGTGTAGCCATAGCTCCCTTTAAGGCTAAAACCCAAACTAAGAGGAAATTCCTGGAATGCAGTCTAAATTTAGCAGTACAGGGACAATAGAGATAAAACAGAAGAATCAGATGAAAGTGGGAGAGGAGAACACAGCCAGAAAACTGTGAAAACAAGCTGCTTTATGAAGACCACATAAAAACAACAAAATGACCATGCCTCCATCTAGAAGTTCAGAAAAACGGATTCAGTTAAAAATTAGTAAAAAATGATACAAGTAAAATCCAAGAGAAAGTTATTAGAAAGGGAAAAAAAAGGAGTAAAATAATATTTTAAAGACCGTGAATGCAAGTCAGAAAGACATGCCCCCAAAACAAATGAGTACTATTACCTACTCTTTCAAAACAAGCAGAAAGAAATTAAGAAAATACTGTAATGAAAGAAAACATAAAAATATAAATTGGAATTTTAAAAATTCAAAAATAAGGCAATAGAACTCAGAAAAGAATAGGAAACGTGTACACAAAAATTAGCTGGCTATGGTGGTGCATACCTGTAGTCCTAGCTTGTTGGGTGGCTGAGGCAGAAGGATTGCTTGAGCCCAGAAGCTCAAGGCTGCAGTGAGCCATGATTGTGCCACTGCACTTCAGTTTGGAGACAGATAGAGACTCTATCTCAAAAAATATAGATATACAACTTCAGAAATGAACCCCAATCTAGAGGAAATTCAAGAGTAAATAAAATAAGCACAGGTAATATGTAAAACGATACTAAATGAAGAAAGGAAATTGTTGTTTTCTTTTCCACCCAGGATCTGTTGTGCCCCTCAAGGAGAGAGAGACCACCATAAGGTCAATCTGAGGTGCCAAGGACATCTTTTCTCCCTGTTGCAGAAGTCACATGGGTGAAGCCAAGTGTATTAATTATGCAGAGCTGAGGGAGGGAAATCGTTTTTTGATGTTGTTGTTAACAAAAAGACAGCTAAAAGATTTAAGAGAAAACAGTATTGAAAACAAAGATAATCCAATATGTGGATAATACAAGTCTCTGAAGAAGAAAACTTTGGCAAAAAGACAGAACAAATTCTAAAAACTATAATAAAACATTCTTGAAATTAAAAAAGATTTGAAACTGCACATTGAAATGGCACACTGTATATCTAAGAATATTTACTCAGAACCTTGACAACTGATATAAATGCACATAAAATCAATGAACTTTAAAGAAAAAACAATCTCCCGGGCACCAGAAAAAAAGACTAAATGACTAAGAAAGAAAGATTATTATCAGACTTTTAAATGGCAATATTTTATGCCTGAAGAGAATGGAATAATGTATTTAAGATACTCAAGGAAAGAAAATGTAAGCCGAAGTGCAATGTGTGGATTTCTATATAGCCAAATGAATTTCAAGTGTGAAACCCATGAAGAGTCTTTATTGATGTGTTAAAAACAAACAAAAAAACGAAAACCTCAGGGAATGTTTTCCCTATGAGTTCTTACTGAGAATTTTCCTAAAGAATAAGCTTCAGACAAAATTAGTAACCCGATATGGACTTAAGGATTGGTGGCTAAATTTAAATATTTCTTCCTCTCTTAAAGACTTCTAAGTCACAGGCACTTCATTGGCTCAAATTATTTTAAATGTTATGCTGTAAATGTTTATAATTTGGTGATATTCATTAATATAACATCCTTAGAAAGGAAGAGTAATAGGCCTCTGCATTTAAAGTGCTTTCTATATAACCATGACTCCTTTTGGGAATGGATACACTGCTTTGTTATATAGAGCAGGGTTTCATAATCCCAGCTCTATTTACATTTTGAGCTGGAAAATTCTTAGTTGTGAGAGCTGTCCTGTGCATTGTATGATGTGTAGCAGTATTCCTGGTCTCTGTCTACTACATGCAGTATGTTTCATCTCTGTTGTGACAAACAAAAATGTCTCTTCATTGCCAAGTGTACCCTAGAGGGCAAAATCAGTCCTAAAGAACCACTGCTTTAGAGAAGTGTTAAATATTGCTGCAGAGAGCCTGTTCTGTTGCATTTGATCAACCATGAAGACCCATCTTCAAATTGTAAGAGAATGAAAACCCGGTAAAAGAAATCAATCAGCCAGATAAGGCCATTACAGATTGGATTATACATTTCATTAAAAAATATGTACACATATATATATACCTGTGTATACATACATATCATCTGTGATTAATTAAACACTCACTGGATCAGTCCTGGAGTTAGACACAGTATGCTAATTTCAAAGTATCAGTATACCATATAATAAAAATTTTATTAAGAGAATTTTAATATGAAATATATTTTGTTCCATATTTTTATATTTAGTCCTTAGTCTTACATTTCCCAAATTATTTTCATTTTTTTCATGTTAATCTTCTGTACATTTTTAACATACTGAAACCCTTTTTAAAAGAAATATCTTCTTGATTGTAACTTGTACTACCATTTTTTTTTTGAAATGGAGTATCACTCCCTGTGTCTTCCGGGCTGTAGTGCCCTGGCATGATCTCAGCTCACTGCAACCTCCACCTCCTGGGCTCAAGCGATTCTCATGCCTCAGCCTCTGAGTAGCTGGGATTACAGGTGTATACTACCATGCCCAGCTAATTTTTGTATTTTTCATAGAAACTGGGTTTCACCATGTTGGCCAGGCTGGTCTTGAGCTCTTGGCCTCAGTTGATCCGTCCGCCTTGGCCTCCCAAATTACTGGGACTACAGGCATGAGGCTCTTATACTACTTCTGTAGAGAGACTTAGTTGTTGATATATAGGAAAGGCACCTTGCCAGTGCTTGTGGTGTATAAGAATATAAGAAAATACTTACAAGTTTGTAGGAAAGGCACATCAAATTTTATCAGTTGAGTACTCAGTACTTGCTTAGTGTAACTAAGCCCTTAAAGTATAACATGTTGATTATGCTTTGGAATAAAGGTCAGATTATCAATGGTCATTACTTGCTAGGCTTCCAGTAAGTATCAAGTCTTACGAGAGTAATGGATGTATTTTCACCCGAGATAAAGAACCTCCACTTTATCTGTTATGATTTTTCTTGGAAGTACTTTACTTGGATTGGTTTGAGGACTTCACAGTAACCCTGCTTTTCAGGCTTTTAAAAATGGAGGTGTTTTTGCTGATTGAATTTCCCAGGACAGTATTTCACTAACTGCCTGTAAGATGTAAGGTTTGTGGGTGGGAGCTTCAGGAAGGATTTGTGAATCTGACAAAAGCTACTTATTGTATCCTGTAGATTCATAATGCACATTAACATACTTAAGGATTCTTAGCCAAAGGAACCTGTTTAAATCCGTATTTCTCAGAGTTAATTGATATGGAATCCGTTTATGGTGGAGTATCTATTAACATTTTGAAGAACAAATATTTTATGGGCCAGTTGTGCCAGAACAATTCTGGTACAAGATAAAACTTGCCGTTTCCTCAGTAACTGTTAAATGACCAGTAAAGGGGAGGTATAAAAATTATTAATATAAAAGTTTTAGAGAATTAAGGGAAAAATTTGAGGATGAAGGAGGGACACTAGTATTTTTTTTTTTTTTAATGAGAGAGTAGATTTAAAAAGATGACTTGTGAGAAGGGCTAGAAATTGAAATTGTGGAGTTAGATTTGGCGTATGCTACAAAATTTTATAAAAATAGAATATTCACTAGCAAATGTACTCTAGAAACAAAGTAGAAAACACAAATGTACAGCATTAGGTATCAGAAGAATACATAGCCTTAAATTTGGAGGAGATTAAAAAAATGAGAAACCTGTGAAATCAAACTAATACTAATAAGTTTAAACATCTGAATCAAAAATTACCTTTTTTTTTTTTTTGAGGCAGAGTCTTGCTCTGTTGTCCAGGCTGGAGTGCAGTGGCATGATCTCGGCTCACTGCAACCTCCCCCTCTCAGGGTTCAAGCAATTCTCCTGTCTCAGCCTCCTGAGTATGTGGGACTGTAGGTGCTTGCCACCATGCCTGGCTAATTTGTTTTGTATTTTAGTGGAGACAGGTTTCACCGTATTGGTCAGGATGGTTTCAAACTCCTGACCTCAGCCGATGTACCCACCTTGGCCTCCTAAAGTGTTGGGATTACAGGCGTGAGCCACCTTGCCCAGCCTAAAATTTACTATTTTTAATGGGAACATTTAACATGTTGAGAAAATAGCTGACAGTTTATTAGGGGTTAAATCACTTGCTTGATGTCATATATACTAACCAGTGGCAGAACTAGAACTTGAACTAAAGTCCTTTTTGTCAACAATGTCTGTAGGCTCACCTGTTGGGCTCTATTGTTTCATAAAGAAGAGAAAGGAAACCTTGGAGAACAAAACTTAACAAGTGAAAAATGGGCTAGGTGTGGTGGCTCACGCCTATAATCTCAGCACTTTTGGAGGCTGAGGTGGGTGGATCACTTGAGCAGTTCGAGACCAGCCTGGGCAATGTGGAAAAGCCCCATCTCTACTAAAAATGAAAAAAATTAGCTGGGCATGGTGACACGCACCCGTAATCCCAGCTACTAGTCAGGCTGAGGCATGAGAATTGCTTGAACCTGGGAGGCAGAGGTTGCAGTGAGCCGAGATCATGCCACTTTAGCCTCGATGACAGAGCTAGACTCTGGCTCCAAAAAAAAAAAAAAAAAGTGAAAAATGATTCTTATGATTAAAAAAAAAATCCCAAACTTAGAAAACGATCGAAAGCAGTCTGATTAATTTTGTAATAAAATCTGACCAAGATTATGTCAAGATTTAAATCTAGACCAGCCTTAATTATAACCATCAATAACTAAANGAGGCAGCGTCTTGCTCTGTTGTCCAGGCTGTGGCATGATCTCGGCTCACTGCAACCTCCCTCTCTCGGTGTTGAAGCAATTCTCCTGTCTCAGCCTCCTGAGTAGCTGGAACTATAGGTGCTTGCCACCACCCCTGGCTAATTTGTTTTGTATTTTAGTGGAGACAGGTTTCGCCATATTGATCAGGCTGGTTTCAAACTCCTGACCTCAGCTGATGCACCCACCTCGGCCCCCTAAAGTGTTGGGATTACAGGCATGAGCCACCTTGCCCAGCCTAAAATTTACTATTTTTAATGGGAACATTTAACGTGTTGAGAAAATAGCTGACAGTTTATTAGGGGTTAAATCACTTGCTTGATGTCACATATACTAACCAGTGGTAGAACTAGAACTTGAACTAAAGTCCTTTTTGTCAACAATGTCTGTAGAGTCACCTGTTGGGCTCTATTGTTTCATAATGAAGAGAAAGTAAACCTTGGAAAACAAAACTTAAGAAGTGAAAAATGGGCTGGGTGCGGTGGCTGACGCCTATAATCTCAGCACTTTCAGAGGCTGAGGTGGGTGGATCACTTGAGCAGTTCGAGACCAGCCTGGGCAATGTGGAAAAGCCCCATCTCTACTAAAAATAAAAAAAAAAATTAGCTGGGCATGGTGACACACTCCTGTAATCCCGACTACTAAGTGAGGCTGAGGCATGAGAATTGCTTGAACCTGCGAGGCAGAGGTTGCAGTGAGCCGAGATCATGCCACTTTAGCCTCGATGACAGAGCTAGACTCTGGCTCCAAAAAACAAAAAAAAAAGAAAAAGAAAAATGGTTCTTATGATGGAAAAAAAAATCCAAAGCTTAGAAAAGGATTGAAAGCAGTCTGATTAATTTTGTAATAAAATCTGACCAAGATTATGTCAAGATTTAAATCTAGACCAGCCTTAATTATAACCATCAATAACTAAA
>NW_016107927.1:862050-863876 GCF_001604975.1 Cebus imitator | reverse complement strand
GAAAGCAGTCTGATTAATTTTGTAATAAAATCTGACCAAGATTATGTCAAGATTTAAATCTAGACCAGCCTTAATTATAACCATCAATAACTAAATATAAAATTAGCTGATTCAGTAGCACTACAATGAAGAATATATTATAACACGTAGAAGGCTATGTTAGATTCATTGAAAATCAGGTGTGAAAAAATTTATGGTCATCTCAGTAAATGAGGAAAATAAATTGATAGAATATTTAATCAGAAAACAAACATGCTCAATGGAGAAATGTTAGAGCAGTGGTCCCCAACCTTTTTGACACCAGGGACCAGTTTTGTGGAAGACAGTTTTTCCACAGGCTGTGGTAGGGGGATGGTTTCAGGATGATTTAAGCTTATTATATTTATCATTAGATTCTCATAAGGAGCATGCAACCTAAATCTCTCGTATGCACAGTTCACTGTAGGGTTCACACACCTATGAGAATATAATGCCGCTGCTGACCTGATGGGGGGTGGAGCACAGTTTCGCTTGCTTGCCACTCACCTCCTCCCAACAGGCCAGTACCAGTCTTTGGCCTGAGGGCTGAGGACCCCTGTGTTAGAGTCCTTCCCAGTGCGGTTAGAAAGATTATATGATATTCTGCATTGCCTTTTAAAAATAACATTGCTTTGGAAGTTCTAGGCAGTGCATAAAGGAAAAAAGTATAAATGTTGGAAAGGTTCTATGGCTTGATTTGTCTCCACCAAAACTTGTAAGTTTGATCTCCAGTGGGGCAGTGTTGGGAGCTGGGGTTTAGTGAGAAGCATTTGGGTCATGGAGGGTGATTAATAGACTAAGACCTTCCCTTGGGCATTTTGAGTTATGCTCTGGAAATGGATTAGTTCCCAGGAAAGTGGGTTGTTACAAAGTCAGGACACCACTCTGATTTTGCCTCTTCACAGTCTGCTTCTCCCTTTTGACCTTTCACCATGTTTTGACCTAGCGAAAAATCCCTCACCAGAAGCTCAACAGATGCTGGTGTCATGCCCCGTGAAATTCCCATCCTGCAGAACCACTGGCTAAATAAACTTATTTTCATTATAAATTACCCAACCTTAAGTGTTCTGCTATAGTAACGCTAAGCCAAGACAAAAGAAGAGAACATTATCACTACTTTTAGGTTAAATAGGAAAGCAAAGAAACAATGGGAAAACTATTGGACCTAATGAGAGACTTCTATAAAGTGGTCAGAATCCAAAAAGATAAATATGTAAAAATTTTATTTAATTTTGTTTAGAGTTTGGGTCTCACTCTGTTGCCCAGGTTGGAGTGTAATGACAAGATCATAGCTTACTGCAGCCTCAAATTACTAAGTTCAAGCAATCCTCCTACCTCAGCCTCCTGAGTAGCTGAGACTACAGGCGTGTGCTGCCACACCGGGCTAATTTATTTTATTTTATTTTATTTTATTTTATGAGTTGAGGGTCTTGATGCGTGGCCCAGGCTGATCTCGAACACCTGGCCTCAAGTGATCCTCCTGCCTTAGCCTCCTGAGTCACTAGAATTAAACCAAAGTCACAGTATCCAGCCAAATAGGCAAAACCTAGTATCTGCTATTTAAAAATATGATACCAGCAATTCCAATTAATATTAATAGAAAAAAAGATCAAACTTAATGTATAAGAATAAACACAGGCTGGGCACAGTGGCTCAAGCCTGTAATCCCAGCACTTTGGGAGGCCGAGGCAGGTGGATCACGAGGTCAAGAGATTGAGACCATCCTGGTCAACATGGTGAAATCCCGTCTCTACTAAAAATACAAAAAATTAGCTGGGCATGGTGGTGCGTGCCTGTAATCCCAGCTA
>NW_016107927.1:852712-855995 GCF_001604975.1 Cebus imitator | reverse complement strand
AAAAAAAAGAATAAACACAGTGGAAAAACATGTAAGACCTATATGAGAAAAATGAGGCTGGGTGCAGTGGCTCATGCCTATACTCCCAGCAATTTGGGAAGCCGAGGTGGGCAGATCACCTGAGGTCAGGAGTTCAAGACCAGCCTGGCCAACACGGTGAAACCCCGTCTCTACTAGCAATACAACAGTTAGCCAGTTGTGGTGGCAGGTGCCTGTAATCCCAGCTACTTGGGGGTCTTAGGCAGGAGAATTGCTTGAACTAGGAAGGCAGAGGTTGCAGTGAGCTGAGATTGCGCCACTGCACTCCAGCCTGGGTGACAGAGCAAGACTGTCTCAAAAAAAAGAAAAACTTAAATGAAACTATGGAAGAACATAAGCTATGCCTGCATAAATGAAATGTGTCTTATTCCTGATTGGGATAGCTTAATATTTTACATGACGACTATTGTCCTTATATTGGCTGAAAAGTTTTAGGTAATTTCAACTGAAATTTCTTAGCACTTCTACTTGAATTACTTCGCTGTTTTCTAGTAGTTAGAAGAGACCCTTCTACATAGTTGGCACTAAGTTGTTTTTTAAATTAACGAATGCAAATTTACTCCAGAGAAACGGCAGGAAAAATGTGCAGAGGTATGTACATAGACATTTATAATAGTTTGGTTTGTGTTAGCAGAAAAACTAGAAGCAGTCTAAAATGTTCATTAAAAGATGACTTAGAATGCTGTGCTGCTACTACGAAAAGGCAGTATGAGCTATAAATACGACACGGTATATAGCATGCATGTTAACATGTGAAATGGATATGCATGTGTGTGTAGGTATGGGTATTGAGTATCACTGAGGAAGGTGTAGAACAGTCATCCTCAAACTTTGGTTGCACATGAGAAACACAATTTAAACCAAAACAAGAAGCAATAAAAACAAACAAAAAGTGGGGCCTTAGTGTGCAGGCCCCACTCCCAGAAATTCTGATTTCATTGCTCAGAAATAAAGCCTAGTATACTGTATCACTACAATTGTCGAGTAAGAGAGCTTGGGAAGACCCAAGACCAGATCCCAACTCTGCCTTTAGTAGGTGTGTGCCTTGGTCAAATTACTAACACAGACACCAACATTGAGACTTATTAGTTCTCAAAGAAACTTTCAGTCAAGAGACAATTGTTATCTAGTCTTTATAAGGCTTCTCATACTACAATTACCTAAGTTTATTTTTTTTGTTATTTATTTATCTTCCTTTTTTTTTTTTTTTTTTTTTTTTAAAAGATGGGGTTTCACCATGATGGCCAGGCTGGTCTTCAGCTCCTGGCCTCAGACGATCCACCCACCTCAGCCTCCCAAAGTGCTAGGATTACAGGTGTGAGCCACTGTGCCCGGCCTTCTTTTTTTTTTTTTTTTTTTACTTTTTTTTCTTTTTTTATAAAGATGGGGTTTCACCATGTTGGTCAGGCTGGTCTTGAACTCCTGACTTCGGGTGATCCGCCCGCCTTGGCCTCCAAAGTGCTTGGATTACAGGCATGAGCCACAATGCCCGGCCTCTTTATTTATTTTTTGAGTTGAAGTTTTGCTCTTGTTTTTGTTGCCCAGGCTGGAGTGTAATGACGCAGTCTCGGCTCACCGCAACCTCCGCCTCCCAGGTTTAAGCCATTCTCCTGCCTCAGCCTCCCAAGTAGCTGGGATTACAGTCATGCGCCGCCACGCCCAGTTAATTTTGTATTTTTGGTAGAGATGGGGTTTCTCCATGTTGGTCAGGCTGGTCTTGAACTCCCAACCTCAGGTAATCTTCCTGCCTCAGACTCTCAAAGTGCTGGGATTACAGGCATGAGCCACAGCGCCTGGCCTACAATTACCTAAGTGTAAAAACTAAACTTTTGCAAATATTTTATTGTATTTGTTTTATTTTTTACAATGGAGGATGTCATACTTAAAATGAGAGAAAATGGCATAATCCTCCCCCAGGTACTCATGACCTAGCTTGAGTAATCATTTTTCTTCTTTTTTCTCTTTTTTGTTCTGTTTTCTTATTTGTTTTGTTTTGTTTTTTGTTGAGTAATCATCAACTGTGGCCAATCTTGTTTCCCATTCAGTTGCCTCCCTACCTCAACACACACACACACACATACACACACACACACACACACACACACACACACACACACACTTTCTCCCTGTCTTCTCTTCAACCCTTGCACTGGACTATTTAAAGAAAATTCTAGACATTGTACTTTTTGTTTTTGAGACAGGGTCTCGTCCTGTTACCCAAGCTGGAGTGCAGTGGCATGATCTCGGTTCACTGCAACCTCCACCTTGCAGGTTCAAGCAATTCTCCTGCCTCAGCCCCCCAAGTAGCTAGAGTACAGGCCATGCACCACCATACCCTGCTAATTTTTTGTATTTTCAGTAGAGGCGGGGTTTCACCATGTTGGTCAGGCTGGTTTTGAATTCCTGACCTCAAGTGATCTGCCTGCCTCAGCCAACATTGTATATTTACAAGAGAAGATTATTTTAACATAACCACTGCACTATTATCTCAATTTAAAAATAAGCAGACCGGGCGTGGTGGCTCACACCTGTAATCCCAGCACTTTGGGAGACCAAGGCTGGTGGATCACCTGAGGTCAGGAGTTTGAGACCAGCCTGACCAACATGGTGAAACCCCGCCTCTACTAAAAATACCAACACTTAGCTGGGCGTGGTGGTGAGCGCCTGTAATCCCAGCTACTCAGGAGGCTGAGACAGGAGAATCGCTTGAACCTGGGAGACGGAGGCTGCAGTGAGCAGAGATCACGCCATTGCACTCCAGCTTGGGCAACAAGGACAAAACTTTGTCTCAGAATAAATAAACAAACAAACAGTAGACTGGGTGTGGTAGCTCAAGCCTGTAATCTCAGCACTTTGGGAGGCTGAGGCAGGCGGATCACCTGAGGTCTAGAGTTCGAGACCAACCTGACCAATATGGTGAAACCCCTCTCTACTAAAAATACAAAAAATTAGCCAGGTGTGGTTGTGGGTTCCTGTAAGCCCCACTACTTGGGAGGCTGAGGCAGGAGAATCACTTGAACCTGGGAGGTGGAGGTTGCAGTGAGCCAAGATCGCGCCACTACACTCCAGCCTGGGCAACAAGGGTGAGACTCCATCTTGAAAAAATAAAAATAAATAAACAATAGTTCCTAAAAAACATTTAATAGCAAGTCAAGCATCAAATTTCCCTAGTTGCCCCCAAATGTTGATTTGAGTTACATACCCTGTTGATATGACTTTTTTTTTTTTTTTTTTTTTTTTTTTT
>NW_016107927.1:847174-852202 GCF_001604975.1 Cebus imitator | reverse complement strand
CCCTTGTAAATCCTTTGTCCATGAGATAATCCATTGTGACCGTGTTGCAAATGTCAGGGTCCTTAGCTTTTCTCACCCTTTAGTAAGCAGTGCTTTGGATGTTCCCTTGGTGTTAGCCAGCCTCACACCTCTGCTGAGTGATCAAGCAGGCCCCATTTCCACCTACAATAAGTGCAGCATCTGAAAACTCATTTCCTTGAGACCTTTATGACAGTAAGCAGGGAATTGAGCTCCTCAAGGCTTTTTGGTCTTGTCGGTCTCAAGAAACGAGGTTTTCAAGAAACCTGTTGGATGACTCAACATGAGGCTCCAGGAGTGATGAAGACCCTGGGGTGCCTGATCCATGCAGAAGTTTTAGAAATAAAATTATTTCAGAAAATGTGGAATGGGCAAATACAGCGTGTATAAACGGAAACATTACTTTCTGTGATATGTGGTTTAAAGTGTGAGTAACTAAATTAACAAATTAGGTATACATAGACATAATTATTTTTTCTTTTCTTTTTTTTTGAGACAGGGTCTCGATCTGTCTTGCAGGCTGGAGTGCAGTGGTGCAATTTCTGCTCACTGCAACGTCCACCTCCTGAGTTCAAGTGATTCCCCTGGCTCAGTCCCCCGAGTAGCTGGAACTACAGGCATGCATCGCTACGCATGGCTAAATTTTTTTGCATTTTTGTAGAGATGGTGAAATTGTGGCCCGCATCGGCCTCCCAAAGTGCTAGGATTACAGGCTGAGCCACTGCGCCTGGCCGACATAATTGTTTCTTCTACAACTCAGAAGTTTTGTATACTTGTGATGAACTAAAGTTGGAAAAACTGAGCTTTGCATAAGGAACAGTCTTGCCTGGGGTTGCATAAGGTGCTGTTCCCATTATAGGACAGACTCATGCCCTGAGAGGGTCCCACCTCCCCTTGTCCTGCTAACATTTTGTCTTTGACTTTGTGAAGTCACTCCTCCTGCCACTGCCCTTGATCAGGTCTCTCACACGCACCACACAAAGAACTCTGTGAGGATGCCCTGGATTTGGTCCCTGGTTACTGGCCACACCCTGGTACCACCGGCTCTACCTGCTTTTATCTGAGTCTCTTCTGGCTTCTCACGGACTCACTTCCCCTCGCTGCACACACCCTTCGTGCTATGTGGGAGCAATTGCTGACATGAAAATTCAAAGAGATGAAACAAATAAAACTCCAACAACCTCAAGCTTCAAGAGTCAGAGAGTTAACTTCCTTTTCATTTCCTCCCTTAGCCAGGAGGGGTATTCCAGTGGCTTCTGCTTGGTTTTTCCTATTGCAGTAGACTTATCTTCTAAATCAGGGAGCAATTCCATGGCAGTGAGGCCATCTGCTCCATCTACACATCCGAAAACTAAGGAAATGACCCTGAATGATTGCTGCTGCCCCATGGGGCTGTTGTTGACTCTAATCAGTTTCATTTACTACCTGAGACTGTGAGAACCCTGACTGGTGAACCAAGCTGGTGGTCTGGGTACCAAGGATTTGGTTTTATCACAGAGCCATGAAGATTTTGGGGATTACTCTTCACTTGGCACAGTTACCTACCAAAATAATCACAGATTCCTTTGCGAAAGACTAGCAAAAAGGTGCACACTATGTACTTGTGCCATTAAAGCTTGCCAGGGGCCTCTTAAGTCTGGGAATTGAATGGGTGAGGGGCTGCAACTCTCGTGAAGCTGGGCCTCAAGTCACCAGACCTAGGTGCATTTGATTATGTGGTTCATATGCAGTTAGGTTAATGCTGTTGACCAAATATTTTCCATGCTCCACCTTTGGGGCACCTGGTTAGTTGTACTTCCTGGTTCTGTTGTGGTTGGTGGGACCATATGTCTAGTCCTGGCCAATCAGCTATAAGCAGATGATGTGTGTCACTTCAGGGCCAGAGCATCTAATTACCAATTTATCACCCTCTGGAGCTCTCTGTCTTTTCGTTTTGGAGTCGGGCAATGTTCAAGATGATGATTGCTCCATTAGCCTAGATCCTAGTATAAGAAGATGGCAAATGAAGAGGCCCCAGCAACCGATAGACATCCAGAATGAATAAGAAATAAATCTTTGTTATTCTATGTCATTAAGATTTTGACATAGCCTAGTATGTCTTGATTGCTACAAAAATTGATGCCTAGAGATGAAGGTCTTTACAAAAACCTGGTTCTTGTGGCATTGGCTTAGAAATCAAGTGATGGGGCAAGAAAACTAATTTTAGAACCTGTTTTCCTTGGTGCATTTGACAAAACCCTCACCTACAATAACTTGAAAGGTAGATAATGAACCTTGTATGCTTGTAGCCCCAGGAGAAGAGACTAGAAAACAAAATATTAGTGTTGGCTGCATGACATGCTAATTCAAGAAAGAGATGCACCAAGAAAATAATGAATTAATTTTTAGGGCAGGAATGGAAGGGAATAGAGACTATAGAAACTCAGCAATTTGCAGGGTTGAGAGTGGCATGTGTTTTATTTCCAATTAATAAACTATAAAATTTAGAGGAATGTTAGCAAAAAAGACTATTAGAACTCATATTTCGGGCAAGGGTCCAACCAAGATTATTTCTGTCACATCCATCATTAAAATCTCTCAATGGATTTAGAGATCCTCTCAACTGGATGTAATAGGAAGAAAAGAACAAAAGTGTTGCTCTCTGTATTAGTTTGCCAGGGTCGTCATAACAAATGTACCACAAACAACAGAATTTTTTTTTTCTATAGAAGTGCAAGATCAACGGGTTGGCAGGGTTGGTTTCACTATGAGGCCTCTCTCCCGGGCTTCTAGATGGCCATCTTCTTCTTTTGTCTTCACATTGTCTCCCCTTAATGTGTGTGTATGTTCTGATTTTTTTTTTTAATGGAGTCTCACCCTGTCACCCAGGCTGGAGTGTAATGGTGCCATCTTGGCTCACTGCAGCCTTTGCCTCCCGGACAAGTGATTCTCCTGCTTCAGCAAACCACCATGGCACATGTTTACCTATGTAGCAAACCTGGACATTTGTACATGTACCCCAGAACTTAAAATAAAATAAAATAAATATTGATAGAATAAGCACAAAAGGAAATGAGAAAAGAATCAAAATGTGTCACTGAAAAAATGTAACTAAACATAGTAGATGATAGTAAAGAAGCAAGTAAGAGCCAGCAAAGCTATAATACATTCAAAAACAAATAATAAAGCAGCAAAAGTAAATCTTTCCTTATCAATAATTACTTTAAATGTAAAAGGATTAAAATCCTCAGTCAAAAGGAATAGACTGGGAGAATGGATTAAAAAACAATATGATTCAACTACATGCTGTCAACAAGAGACTCATTTTAAAGCTAAGGACCCAAACAGACTGAAAATGACAGGAGAGAAAAAGATATTCCATGCAAATAGTAACTAAAAGATTGACTGGGGTGGCTATAATAAAGTCAGACAAAATAGATTTCAAATTATAAATGGTTACAAGAGACAAAGGAAGACATTATATATTGATAAAATGGTTAAAACAGCAAAAAGATATAACAATTATAAATGTATATACAGATAACATTAGATCTCCAAAATATATGAAGCAAACACCGACAGAAATAAAGGAGGAAATAGACAGTTCTACAGTAATAATTAGACACTTGGCTGGGCGTGATGGCTCACATCTGTAATCCCAGCACATTGGGAGGCTGAGATGGGCAGATCATCTGAGGTCAGGAGTTCGAGACCAGCCTGACCAACATGGAGAAACCCTGTCTCTACTAAAAATACAAAAATAGCTGGGTACAATGGCGCATGCCTGTAATCCCAGCTACTTGGAGGCTGAGGCAGGAGAATCACTTGAACCTGGGAGGCGGAGGCTGTGGTGAGCCTAGATCACTCTAGCCTGAGCAAAAAGAGCAAAACTCTGTCTCAAAAAAATAAAAGTAAAAATAATTGGACACTTACATATTCCATTTTCAATGATGAATACCACAACCAGATCAAAAATCAGTAAGGAAATAGAAGACTTGAGCAATACCACAATGGGCTGAATGTTTATGTTCCCCCAATATTAGTATCTCGAAATCCAATCCTGAACATAATGGTATTAGGAGGTGGGGACTTTGGGACGTTAGGTTATGACAGCAGATTCCTCATGAATGAGAACAGTGCCCTTAAAAAAAGAGACCCCAAGCAGGGCACTGATGGCTCACATCTGGAATCCTAGCACTTTGGGAGGCTGACGTGGGTGGATCACGAGGTCAGGGGTTCAAGACCAGCCTGACCAACATGGTGAAACTTGGTCTCTACTTAAAAATACAAAAATTAGCCGGGAGTAGTGGCATGCACCTGTAATCCCAGCTACTTGGGCAGGAGAATTGCTTGAAACCGGGAGGCGGAGGTTGCAGTGAGCTGAAAGTGCGGCACTGTACTCCAGCCTGGGCGATAGAGTGAGACTCCGTCTCAAAAAAAAAAAAAAGCCCAGAGAGATCCCTCAGTCCTCCAACCACAGAAAGTAACAGTGAAAAGATGGCTGTCTATGAGGAAGCAGGACCTCACCAGATGCCAGATTTACTGTTGTTTATGAGCCACCCAGTTTATTATATTTTGTTATAACAGTCTAAATAGACTAAAACAAACCCTACAAACCAACTGAACCTAACAGACTCATACAAGAGAATTTATCATTTTTCTCAAGAGCACATGGAGTGTTCTCTAAGAGAGACCCCATTATAGGTAACAAAACAATTTTTTTTTTTTTTTTAAGATGGGGTTTCACTGTGTTGGTCAGGCTGGCTTGAACTCCTGACCTCAGGTGATCCGCCCGCCTTGGCCTCCAAAGTGCTTGGATTACAGGCGTGAAAACAAAACAATTCTTAATAAATTTTAATAGATTGAAATTATACAAAGTATCATTTTTGATCACAATAGAATTAAATAGAAATCAATAACAGAAGAAAAGCTGGAAAAATCACAAATACATGAAAATCAAACAACATACTTTACATAACCAATAGGTCAAAAAAGAAATCACAAAGGAAAATAGGAAGTATCCTGAAACAA
>NW_016107927.1:835105-846909 GCF_001604975.1 Cebus imitator | reverse complement strand
AAAAAAAAAAGCAGCATGCCAAAACTTATGGGATCACTCCTAAGAGAAATTTGTAGCTATAAATGCTATCAATGATTACTTACAAAAGGAGAAAGATCTCAGATCAACAACCTAACTTTATACCTTAAGGGACTAGAAAAAGAACAAATTAAACCCAAAGCTGTCAAAAGGAAGGAAATAATATTCAAGCAGAGACAAATAATACAGAGAATAGAAACCCCATAGAAAAACACTGAAGACAAAAGGCAAATATTGTATCATTTCACTTATACGAGGTACATAGAATAGGCAAAGTCATAGACTCAGAAAGTAAAATAGTGGTTACCAGTGGCTGTTGTGAGGGGGAGAATAGGGAGTTATTGTTTGATGGGTGGAGAGTTTCTATTTTTATTTTTTATTTTCATTTTTTTTTGAGATGGAGTCTCACTCTGTCACCCATGCTGGAGTGCAGTGGTGCCATCTCGGCTCACTGCAACCTCCACCTCCCGGGTTCAAGTGATTCTCCTGCCTCGGCCTCCTGAGTAGCTGGGATTACAGGCTAGTACCACCATGCCCGGCTAATTCCTTTGTATTTTTAGTAGAGACAGGATTTCACCCTGTTGGTCAGGCTGGTCTCAAACTCCTGACATCGTGATCCCCCTGCCTTGGCCTCCCAAAGTGCTAGGATTACAGGCCAGCCAGAGTTTCAATTTTTAAAAATTCTAGAGATGGTTAGATGTGATAGCCACACAACAATGTTACATTACTTAATGCCCCTGAGTTGTGCACTTAAAAATGGTGAAAATGATACATTTTATGCCGTGTATCTTTTATCACAATTTAGAAAATTATTCATCAGAATCAGTCTTCAGTTTTGCTCCATGCTTTCAGATAAGAATTTAGGGAATCGATTTTGTCGTCATGTTCTAAGTTACACATTTGGAAGCAGTGACCCTGTGCTGGGTTGTTTGAATTCCTTATACCTCTCATAATAATCTATGGAAGATTATATGTGTTCTAGAATCTTGGCCTCAATTGGACACTTAATTTTATTTGACTAGAAGAAAGAACTTAACTCTTTTCTATTTTAATTTTTTTGCTGTTCTGAAGGTCCATCAAGGAACTTAACTCTTTCGTAACTAGATACAAAAGGCTACTAGATTCTCACTCTGGAATATGAATGAGAATTTCACTGTCCTGTTTTCATGGCTGCATGATTGCCGAACACCTCCCTTTCCCTTGGGGTTCTATAGCCCACAGCCCATTCTTTTGTGCCACTTGTACCACTTTCTATGTCATTTGAGATTCAGGGATGAAACGAAACAAAACAAAACATCCAGCCAATTCTGGATACCTGAAGCAAAATATACTTATGAGTTAGAGGAATAATCTATTTTGGGCTTGTAAATAGAAGTGACCAAAAGAGCTAAAGAGGTTAAAGAAGAAGGAAAGAGGAAATGATGTAGCAAACATCCTCTGCTCATTGGCTACCCTGGTTGTGCCAAAAGGTTCCTTTTTTTTTTTTGAGACAGAGTCTCACTCTGTGCCCCCAGGCTGGAGTGGTGCGCTCTTGGCTCACTGCAACTTCCACCTCCAGATTTAACCAGTTTAAGTGATTCTCGTGCCTCAGTTTCTGGAGTAGCTGAGATTACAGGCCTGCACTACCATGCCTGGCTAATTTTTCTATTTTTAGTAAGGACAGGATTTCACTGTGTTGGCCGGGCTGGTCTTGAACTCCTTACGTCAGGTGATCCACCTGCCTTGGCTTCCCAAAGTTCTGGGATTACAGGCATGAGCCACTGCGCACAGCCATGTGCTGAAAGGCTTCTGACTTATCATAGTGTTCTTGCAATATCAGCTCAATTTTCAAAGACTCAGGAAAAAAAATCTGATTGATCAAGCTAAGGTCCCATGTCCAGCATCCTGGTTCTACCATAATCTATGTGCTACTTCTGTAATTATTAACAATTGATAAAAATTATGCATATTTATCATGTATAACATGATATTTGGAATAAGCATACATCATTTCCAAAGGAGATGTTTAACAAGAAATATGTATACATTGTGGAATGGTTAAATTAAGCTAATTAACATTTATATTACTTCATACACTCATAAACAGAAGAGACAAAAAAAACCCAGCTGTATGTCCAACAGGCATCCAATAGCCTTTATGCCACTGTGCATCATAACTCTCTAAGAGATGGAAATGGTATCTGGCATTTCACACACTTCTTCAGTAGGGTCCCACAGATAATAGTTTGGAAAAACCAAAGTGAGGAAGTAATTGGACTTTTCCTTCCACATCTGGGGGCCATCCTAGATATTTCCCTACCTACGTGGCGGAAGTAGTTCTGTCCAGCATGCATTTGTGGAACTACCAGGAAGTGCAGAAAGGAGCAAAGGATGTCCCTCAGGGACCTCTGGTTTGTGCAAGTCTCCCACCTGGCATTGCATAAAGTGGGTTCCTATGCCTTTGCTGAAGCCAGCATTCATCGGGCCACCTGCCCTGTCCTACCTCATGCTGAATCATTCACTGATTGTGATACTCTGGCCTCCAACCTTGTCAAAGATCTTCTTTACTTAGCCTCATCTTACCTCTTACAACTGAAGCTGAAAATTGAACTTCTCACTCTCACTGAGGTACATTGAATAACTAGTCCCAACTCTTCAACGCTCTGTACTTTCACATTCTTGAAAGGGCCTCATTGTTGGGAGTCAAAAATCTCCAGCTCTGAGGATTTATTTATTTCCTCTTTTATTTCTGTCCTTTTTTTTCTCAATTAATGTGTTTTGAAGCTTAAAATTAAAAAAAAAATGTTTTTCATAGAACAGCTAAATCCCACTTTTTAATTTCTTTAATTTTTTTTTTCGTGGAACATGAAGCTTTGTTATTATGTACATATACATTTAGGATTCTCATGTTATCTTGATTAATTAACCCTTTTGTCATTATGAAATGTACCTTTTCATCTACAGCAAATCCTTGCCTTAAGATCTCTGATAATATTAATGGTATAGGCATGCCAGGATTTTTTATGCTTGGTGTTCTCAGGGTAGAGCTCTTCCATTTTGTTTTCAGCTTGTGTCTTCTGTAAATAACAGATAGTAATGTTTTGCTCTATTACACAGTTTCACAATTTATTCCTTTTGTTTAATTTGTTTTTCACTGAATGTCATTTTTATGTAGTTGGGTTTAAGAATACAATCTTGCTGTTTGTTTTCTATTTGTGCTACTTGTTCTTTGTATCTTCTCTCTTGGTTTCTTTTTTTTCAGTAGGGCATTGCTTTTCAGTACTGCATTTCCTCTCCTTTATTGGGATTTTATCTACAGCTCTTTCTACTACATTGTAGTAGTTTCTCTAAAGATTACAAAATGTAAACTTAATTTATCAAGTCTACTTTTTCTTCTCTCTCTTTTTTTCCTTTTTTGAGACAGAGTCTCACTCAGTCGCCCAGGCTGGAGTGCAACGGTATGTGCGATCACAGCTCACTGCAACCTCCACCTCCTGGGTTCAAGTGATTCTTGCGCCTCAACCTCCCAAGTAGCTGGGACTATAGTTGTATGCCACTACACCCGGCTAATTTTTGTATTTTTAGTAGAGATGGGGCGTCGCCATGTTGGCCAGGTTGCTCCTGAACTCATGGTCTCAAGTGATCTGCCTGACTTGGCCTCCCAAAGTGCTGGAATTATAGGTGTGAGCCACCGTGACTGGCATATCAAGTCTACTTTGAATTGGTATTATACCATTTCAAATATAATGCTAGAATATTACAACAGTATACTCCTACTTACCCTCTATCATTATTTTCCTTCAAATAATGAATAATTTCCTTCCACCTCCTTGCTTAATCCTTTCCTTCTGGGGCTCCCATTATATATATATTAGGTGGCTTGATAGCGTCCCACAAGTCATTGAGATTCTGTTCAATTTTCTTGATTTTCATTCTCTGTTCTTCAGTTTGGATAATTTTTATTGACTGTCTTCAAGTTCATTCTTTCTTCGGAAGGTCCAATCTACTTTTAAGTTCTTTCAATAAATTTTTATTTCAGTTATTGTATATGTTTAGTTTTATAATTTGGTTCCTTTTCTTAGTTTCAATTTCTCTCCTTAGCTTCCATATCTCTCCTGAAATTCCTGTCTTTTGCTTTTTTATATTTATCTTTTTCCATATATTCTTTAATATATTTATAATAGTTACTTTAAAATTCCTGTTGCTCAGTTTCAACACTTGTGTCATTTGCTGGTCTGCTTCTAATGACAATTTCCCTGTATATTGTAGGTCACATTTTCTGCTTTTTATCATAGCTAGCAAATTTTTGTTGTCTTCTAAATATTGTGGTTGATACATTTTAGAGACTCTGAATTCTGTTATCTTCCACTTAAGAATGGTTTTTTTTGTTCTTGGAGGAAGTTTAATCACAGGCACATCATTTTGATCCTATGGAAACTTGATTTTAGACTTTTCAGAGCAGGTCTATTTCAATGTTGTCTTTAGTCCTGAGGCATAGTCCTTAGTCCTGGGAAGTAGCCATTCCTCTTAGGTTTGTCCTTTCTGGGATTTTAATGGAAAACCAAAGTGTTTACCAAGCTTTTCCTTTTTAAAAAGTAATTAAGTTTTTTGGCCAGGCACAGTGGCTCACGCCTGTAATCCCAGCACTTTGGAAAGCTGAGGTGGGTGGATTGCTTGGATCCATGAGTTTGAGACCAGCCTGGGTGACATGACAAAACTCCATCTCCACAAAAAGTATATATACATATAAATTAGCTGGGTGTGGTAGTATACATCTACAGTCCCAGCTACTCAGGAGGCTGAGGCAGGAGGATCACTTGAGCCTGGGAGGTAGAGGTTGCAGTGAGCTGTGATCACACCTCTGTACTCTAACCTGGAAAACAGAGCAAGACACTGTCTCAAAATAAATCAATGAATAAGTTTTTTAAATTGACAAAAATTATATATATTTATTATCTATAACATGACATTTGGAATATGTATAGATCCTTTCTATAGATTAAAGAAAAGAAATATGTATACCTTGTAAAATGACTAAATTGAGCTAATTAACATTTCTATTACCTCATGTACTTATCATCTTTGTGGTGAGAACACCTAGACTCTATTTTCTTAGTGATTTTCAAGAATACAATACTGTACTTTGTGACTAACTATAATCTCCATGTTGTAAATAGATCTCTTGAACTGATTCCACCAAACAGAAACTTTGCACCCTTTGACAATCATCTTCCTTACCCCCACACCCACCTCCCAAGATCATCTAACCTGAGTTGATTATTCAATAAATGTTGTTAAACACTTAAAGAACTGATTTTGATCTATTTTAATAAGATATCATTTTTGCCAAAATCTCAGATATGAACTTAGAGCAAAGATTTAATAGTTTTTTTAAAAAAAATCAGCCATAACAAAATTTAAAAAAACAATAATATGAACAAAACCAAATCTACCAATCAAGAAATTATAGAGTATATTTTCATAATTTTATAGACTGCCCAAGCATTTCAGCAAAACAGAGCCACATTGAAAAATATTCACAAATTTGTGTGCATAAAGCTGTAAATCTTGTTTATGGGGAAAAATGCAATAAGCAAAGTTAAAATTTAAATGACAAGCCAGGGAAAAATATTTGTGATGTGTATGACAAACAAGAAATTAATATTACATGATGGGATCTGTGCTCTCACTGTTTCTCTAGCTCAGGGTGGCTGTTGAAATCTCTGGTCAGTGCCTGTTTTCATCTGGATTCCTTGGAGTCTTGCCCTGTACCGGTGCAGCTTAAGAGTCAGCCAAGAATTTGAGAAGAGTTATGTACAGATTTGCGGGTTCTCCCTCTATTGGCCTCCTCTTTCTGGAATTCCTCCCCCTTCCTCAATTTCAGCTGCTCTGGAAACCCTGACTCTGGCCTCTGATTCTTCATCCCAGCCTGTTGGCCTCTTTTTGCTGGAGTTGTAACCACACCTCACCCCACTCCCCCTACATCACTCCAGACCCCCAGCACTGCAGAGTCTGGGGAGTGACCTCAGTTACTGATCAACATCAGTTCTTTAAACTTTTAACAGCATTTGTTGAATAATCAATTCTTAATTCACAGTTTAAATGTGTAGCTCTGCCATATTTAGGTGACTAGATGTGTTGGTCTGTGTCTGGTATCTGTTCGTTCTGTTCGCATAATCTGTTTATCTATCCTTCTGCCAGTCTCACAATGTTTTATTACAGTAATTTTATGGTACTATTTTATTTGTGTCTGGCAAGACATGGGACTCTCTTTGTTCTTCCCACCCCCCCCCCCAAAAAATTTCTCCAGGGTTTGCATGTATTTAATCCTGCAGATGACATTTACAATCTTCTCAGGTTATAGACACTGTGTTTGTGCTTATGTTCATACTGCATTCGATGAAGGTTTATTTGGAGAACTGACTCTATGATGGATCTGGATACAGTACCGTGCTTTGAACTGGTGGGAGAGTAGAGGGAACGGGATGGGCGCAGCGAGGTTGCAGGGGGCTTCCACTGCTTTGGCTCCGGCAGCAGAGCCTCTCTAATGGGATCCACCACTTCTCTAAGGCACCTGCCCTCCTCGTTAGCCCGCGGCCGCAGACTCCGAGGCCCGGGGGTAGCTGGAGAAATGCAGGGCTCTGGCCAGAGGGGCCTCGGCCGAGCCCGTCGGTTCCCCAGGAGACCCAGGAGAGGTGCGGGCCTCCTGCTAGGGCCGCTCTCAGACTGGAGGGCGCGGAGGATACACGGAGCCGTTTGCCTGGGTCCGCGCTGGGCTGTCCTAGCTCACGGGGTGACCTCGGGGACTCCCAGCGTTTGCTCCGCGCCCTTGTGCCGCGTCTGAGCAGCCAGCTCCGGGCCGGAGAGTCGCCTTGGTTGGGGCGTGGGCTGCTGGAGAGCTGCAGGTCCCCAGCGCCGCCCCCCGGGCGAGGGGCGGAGACGCGGATCGCCGAAGTCAGCCGGCCCCAGGTTCCGCGCCCTCGAGCCCGAGTGCATCCCAGGGCCCGCCGCACCCTGCGCTGGCTGGCGGCCAATCCCCAAGACTGTGACTCCAGAATGCCCTTAACGCCGTCCCCCATGCCCCAGGACCCTCCTTCGAAACAGAAACACCCTGCCACCCATTCACCATCCCCCCACACACCCCTGCAGGGCCAGCCTTTGTTTAAACTGCGCACTGTAACATCAGCCCCCTCCCCAGACCGCCTTTTTAAAATTGTGTGCTAAGGGAATAAGATTTCAGTTTAAATATTTTGGGAATCGATTTCAGAACGTGTAGTGGGTTAATCATAGAACAATAATTTTGATGTACTCAAATCAACAGTAAACATTTCCACAAATGGTGGAAAAGGAGAATCGCCTAAATTAAAATCGGGAGCTACAGACAGACACCAACTGTCACCATTATTGCTTAATACTGTGTTGGAGATTCAAACAGATGCAATTTTAAAATGAAATTAAGTGGCATGAACATCTAATAAAAATAAACAAGGCCATCTATTGTTCCTATAATTGAAAAACTAGAGACACAAGTTTAAAAAAACGTCTGGAGTAGGTGAATTTGGGAAGTTTGCTCAGCCAACCTAAACATGCCCAAGGAACTTTTGTCTGCTCTAGGAACAAGAACCTTATAAATAAATTTCACAAGAAAGTTACACACATTTTATTTTAGGCAAACTGTAAGATGGTAGTGAAACATAGAAAATAAGATCTGGCTGGGCACTCTGGCTCACGTCTGTTATCTCAGCACTTTGGAAGGCTGAGACCGGAGGATCCCTTGAGGCCAGGAGTTCAAGGCAAGCCTAGGCAACACAATGAGATGCAATCTCTATTAAAAATTAGCCGGGGGCTGGGCACAGTGGCTCACTCCTGAAATCCTAGCACTTTGGGAGGCAGAGGCTCCTGGATCCTTGAGTTCAGAAGTTCAAGACCAGCCTGGACAAAAAGGGGAAACCCCATCTCTACTAAAAATACAAAAATTAGTCTGAGCACAGTGGCTCACACCTGTAATCCCAGCACTTTGGAAGGCCAAGGTGGGCAGATCGCCTGAGGTCAGCAGTTTGAGACCAGCCTGAGCAACATGGAGAAACCCTGTCTCTACTAAAAATACAAAATTAGCTGGGTGTGGTGGCACATGCCTGTAGTCCCAGCTACTCAGGAGGCTGAGGCAGGAGAATTGCTTGAACCTGGGAGGCAGAGATTGCTGTGAGCCAAGATGGCATCATTGCCCTCCAGGCTGGGCAACAAGAGTGAAATTCCATCTCAAAAAAAAAAAAAAAAGCAAAAATTAGCCAGGCATGGTTACCCATGTCTATAGTCCCAGCTACTTGGGAGGCTAAGGTTGGAGGATTGCTTGAGCCCAGAACGCAGAGGCTACAGTAAGCCGAGATCACGCCACTGTACTCCAAGCTGGATGACAGAGCAAGATTCTTTTTCAAAAAAATAAAATAAAAGTTGGGTGCCCCCATGCACACCTGTAGTCCTAGCTACCTAGAAGGCTGAGGCAGGAGGATCACTTGAGCTAAGGAAGTCCAGGGATACAGAGAGTTATGATGGTGCCATTGCACTTGAGCTTGGACAAAAGAATGAGACCCTGTCTCAAAAAAAGAAAAGAGAAGAGAAAAAGAAAAAGGAATGAATTAAGGAAGCAAGCAAGCAAAAGAAACTAGGACCCCACCAATGGAAAAACATAACAATAATGCAACACCACCAAAAACTGCTAAGCCTTTTAAAATCAATATTTTCCTCTTAAAGCAGTTCCAGCAGTCCCAGATAGTGTTTTTTGTTTGTTTGTTTGTTTTGCCCTTTGTTGGGAGGAAGATTTTATAAAATAATCTTAGAGTTTATCTGGAAAAATAAAGGCCTAAATTTAGCCAAAAAATAAAGAATAGTGGCTGGGCTTAGTGGCTCACACCTGTAATTCCAGCACTTTGGGAGGCCAAGGTGGGTGGATCACTTGGTCAGGAGTTCAAGACCAGCCTGGGCAACATAGTAAAACTCCATCTCTACTAAAAATACAAAAATTAGCCAGGTGTGGTGGCATGCCCCTGTAGTCCCAGCTACTCCCGAAGCTAAGGCAGGAGGATCACTTGAACCCAGGAGAAGGAGGCTGCAGTGAGCCAAGATCCTGCCACTACACTCCAGCCTGGACGTCAGAGCAGGACTCCATCTCAAAAAAGAAAAATGAGATAAGGCAGGACTTTGTTTACCAGATATCTGAAACTACTCCAGCATCGCTGTCATCAGATCAGTGTGGTATCCACATAGGAACAGATAAGTGGATTGATGGAATGATTAATTAAAGAACTCAGGAATAGACCATGGCATGTCTGAGAATAGAATCTCTAACCCAGGTGGCAGTTCAACACAGGGAACAGGAAGGTGTATTTCGTAAGTGGCACTGCCACAATGGCCTGCTACCGGAAAGAAGAAAAATGAGTAATCCACCTTTGCCCATGGAACATCTTTCAGTTCCAGTTCCAGGCATAGACCTCAGTGTAGGAATGGCTGAGACAACGAGGTGGACGGTGCTGCTGTCCAGGTCACTGAGGTTGAGACAGTGACTTCGGCATGGCCCTATGGAGAGGGAGAGCAACACAGTGAGCTAAGGCCTGTGGCTGAGGCCTATGCAAAATACACAAAGAGAGAGTGACAGAGTCACCTGGGAAGGGACATGCAACCTCGTTTTGAAGGGTGAGCAGGTATCCTCACTGCTGTGGATAAATTAGAGTGAGTCCATCAGAGCTTCCTGGGGTTGCTCCCAAGTGGCCACCTGACCTGTGCCCCAGAGAGATATCAGAAGCATCTGGGAGGGCCCTTTTGGGAGCCCTCTGGTCATCCAGGGCCCCAGCCAGGCACAGCAGTGGGACAGAGCTGGCTGCCTGCCTGCCTGCCCAAGTACAGCCTGTGTCACCTGCAGCTCTCTCCTCAATGGCAGCCAGATGTACAGGAAAGAGGGGCCTAGTGGTTCTCTAGCCAGGTTCTCTATCCCCTGGGGCCTGTGGTCTGTGCAGCTGCTGCATGAGCTGGGTTCTAGAGCCTGCCCAAAGAGGCCATGTGCCTTGCCCTGGGCCTGCCAGGTGAGGTGGGAAGAAGACCATCCAAGGAGCTCTGGACAGCCCTGATGCTGAGCTTGAATGCATCAGCAGCCAGAGTATCTTTGTATGTTTCCTTGTATTTTGCCTGATCTGATTCATACAGGCAGAATCAGCTTCAGCTCCACCTACCCCAGAAAGAACATGCTAGTCTCTGCAGCTACTCTCACTAATATGAGTTGTTTTGGGGTGTGTGAGTCTTATCTCCTTAACTTGACTTTTGCTATCAGCCCTGGCTTCCAGGGGAGAGAAAGGGATGATGAGGCTTGGGTAAGGGGAGGGTAAAGACTAAGAACAAATGAGGACTGGGGTCGTTGTCTCCAGTGGATGGTCAGAGTCAGGCACTGACATGGCTGGGCTGTGTCCCCACCCAAATCTCATCTTGAATCCCCATGTGTTGTGGGAGGGACGTGGTGGGAGGTAATGGAATCATGGGGGCAGGTCTTTCCCCTGCTATTCTCATGCTAGTGAATAAGTCTGAGATCTGATGGTTTTAAAAACAATAGTTTCCCTGCACAAGCTCAGGCTGTCTTCTCTTGTCTGCTGCCATTTGAGACATACCTTTCACTTTCCACCATGACTGTGAGCACTTCCCAGCCATGTGGAACTGTAAGTCCATTAAACCTCTTGCTTTTGTAAATTGCCCGGTGTCTGGCATGTCTTTATCAGCAGCGTGAAAACAGACTAATACAGGGACAGAGTCCAGGGTGCTTCTGTGGAATTTGGGTGTAGGGAAGCACAGTGAGGTATGGGGAGCACAGTTAGTGACCAGGAGAGTGGGGAGAAAGGGGTAGAAGGCGCCACACAGCAGCTGTCCCAAGAAACAAATCTGTTTCAGTGCCAGGGCACAGGACAGAGAGGGCTGGGTGTCTGCAGGTGGAGCCCAGGTGCTGTCAGCTGAAGGGCAGCACCAGTCTGGCAAGTACAGCAGCACGTGTGGGACCTCTTAGAGGTGCATGGATTTACTCCGCAGGAGCAGCAGAAACAGAGGTCAAAAAGCTGACATCCTGGAAGGATGCCTTCCTGTGTTAGGGACACTCATGTTACCTAAGCCCAGCTTCCCAACAGTTTTCTCATCATGACACACAGAAAATATGATAGTCTATGTAAAACACACTACAGCTAAGCTGATGAGGCTTTGCAGAGGGCCAGGGAGCACAGGCCCAGGTCTCCAGCTACCTCCAGCCATGCCCTGTTCCAGGAGGGAGGGCTGAGGAACTCAATTTCTGAGCTACTGAGCCCACTTGGGAAAGTTCTTGCCTGGACTCAGTACCTCTTCACCCCACCTGATTAGACATGTGATGCCCAGCCCCAATCCCACTCCTGGGAACCTCTATCTTTGTGTCATCAACAGGTATTGGACTGAGGAGGGAACCCTGCCCTGTCAGGGACTCAAAGGTGCCCAAGGCTTACACCCAGGTCCCTGGATCCCAGCCTCTTGTGGCACTAACCAGAAGCAGGGGCAGGAAAACCCATGACAGAGAGAAGTGCACTTCAGCTCTCTTCTACGAGGTTGAAAACAAAACACTCAGGGATCCTCAGGTCTGGCCTTTTTATCACGGGGAAATATCACCTCTGTGCAACAGGTTTAAAGCTCAGAAACCTGAACCCAAGGAAACTATAGTTTAGGGCTGGACTGCTAGACAGAGGGGCCCAAAGCTCCAACTTCTTTTTCTTCTTTTTTTTTTTTTTTTTTTTTTTTTTTTTTTTTTTTTT
>NW_016107927.1:822591-835060 GCF_001604975.1 Cebus imitator | reverse complement strand
TGGAGTGCAGTGGCATGATCTCAACTCACTGCAACCTCCACCTCCCAGGTTCAAGCGATTCTCCTGCCTCAGCCTCCTGAGTAGCTGGGACTACAGATGCATGCCAACACTGCCGGCTAATTTTTCATATTTTTAGTAGAGGCAGGGTTTCACCATGTTAGCCAGGATGGTCTCGATCTTCTGATCTCAGGTGATCCCCCCGCCTCGGCCTCCCAAAGTGCTGGGATTACAGGCATGAGCCAACGCTCCAGGCCCAATTTTGCTTTTTAATTAGTCCTAGGATTTGCAGGGGAGGGTGCTGTGCTTAAAAAACGTTTAGGTGTTTGGACTCTGGGTTCTGTAAAGTCGAATAATATTTTTGTTTGGGGTCCCCTTTGGTCTAACTTGGGCTTTTCCATTCAGTGTAGTCTGAACCACTGCAGAGCATGGCAGTGGCTGTGCTGAGCAGAGGAACCACGATGCAGAGGGGGCCTGGGGAGGGTGGGAGAGGCCAGCCCTCAGAGCAGGGGCGAGATCCCTGACCAGCCCACACCCCAAATCCCACTGCAGCCATTTTGGGAAAATAAACCTCAAGAAGGTCCAACTTTGATGCACAATTATGTTTCTGGAGACACTTCCAGGTCGCAGATTACCACAGTCAATGAAAACATCCTCACATATTCCCCCAGTAACTAACAAAGTAGGCTACTATATAAGAAATTAAAACTCAGGCTGTTGATTAGTTAGGCATTTTTAGAAGACAGAGCAAAATACAGAAATCCTATCAAAGACTGGCGCTGCGTTAGGGCCAGCAATTCTGTTTGTTATTGCCAAACGCTGTCCCCATCTCTATTTTCACAGCCTATGGAAAGGGGAAATTCCATAAAACACATGGCCTCAATTGTGTCCGTGTGGAAGGAACAAACTGTTTTTCCTTTGTGCTCACATCACAAAAATCAATACATAAGACTTCTGTGACCAAAACGTGTGGGGTTTCTCCCTCTCAATAAGCAAGCAATCAGTTCTGCAGCAGACACCAGCTGGAACCTCTAATTTAATTCCGGCACTACCCACCTGGAGACAGCATCGGATCCCACAGTTTGAGGGCTCAGTCCTCAAAACAGCCCTCACTTCCAATACCAACAGCAAGCCACAGGCCATTTTACCTGTGCCTCTGACCAACCCATGCTAAATCGGATTCCCATACCCCCTCTTTGGATTCCATTAATTTGCTAGAACAGCTCACAGAATTCAAGAAAACACTTTGCTTACATTTACGAATTTACTATGAGGGATATTACAAGGGATACCTCTGAAGAGATGCATAAGCAGAGGCTTGTGGGAAGGGGTGCAGAGCTTCCATGCCCTCCGACGCCACCCTCCAGGACCCACCATGTGTTCAGCTCTCTGGAGCTATCTGAACCCTGTTCTTTTGGGTTTTATGGAAGGCATGATTGATTAAACTACTGAACACTGGTGATCAGCTTAACCTTCAGCCTTTCTCCTCCCCAGAGGTTGGTGGTGGGGCTGAAATCTCAACCCTGTAATCCTGCCTTGGTCTTTCTGGTGACCAGCCCATCCCGAAGCTACCTAGGAGGCTGCCAGGCATTAGTCAACTCAGTTGCATACAAAAGACACTTACTACTTAGGAGATTTCGCTGATTTTAGGAGTTGTATGCCAGGAAACAGGGACAAAGACTGAATATATATTTCACAATATCACTGAATCTCAGAAATCAAGCTAAGGGGGCCAAGGGCAAGTTTGGGCTCCTCTGAGGTGGCCTTGGAGGGCTGAGCAGCTCCACCATGTTCTTTCCAGACATAGGGACCCCTAAGTCTCTTGGTTTCTGCTTTGGGGTTTTAGCTGACAACAGGAAAAGTCCCTTTATACATCTTCTTAATGAGATTCAACAGTGTAAGCCTTTATTTCTAATCATTGAGATAAGTAGCAGAAGAAATACTAATGAGTTGAAAGTGGTTGCTTCCAGGAAATGGAATTAGTGCCAGCCTAAAATAATCAAAAGGGTCAAAATCTCATGTTTTTGCCAAGTGCCATGGCACATGTCTATAATCCCGGTGCTTTGGGAGGCCATGGCGGGTGGATCACCTGAGATCAGGAGTTTGAGACCAGCCTGGGCAATATGGCAAAACCCCATCTCTACCAAAAATACAAAACATTCGCATGGTATGCCTGTAGTCTCAGCTACTCAGGAGGCTCACATGGGAGGATCACTTGAACCCCGGGAGGTGGAGGTTGCAGTGAGCTGCACCAATGCAAAGTGAGACCCTATCTCAAAAACAAAAACAAAAAAATATAATTTTTTTTTGTTTTTGATAGAGACAGGGACTCACTGTGCTGCCCAGGCTGATCCCAAACTCCCAGGCTTCGAGCGATCCTCTTGCCTCAGCATCCCAAAGAGCTGGGATTACAGGCACACCCCACTATGCCTGGCTAATTTTTGTAATTTTGGTAGAGATGGGGTTTCGCCATGTTGGCCAGGCTGGTCTCGAACTCCTGGCCCCAAATGATCCACCTGCCTTGGCTTCCCAAAGTGCTGGTATTACAAGCATGAGCCACCACACCTGCCCCAACAGCTTTTAAATTATATTTCTTTTCACATTTTCTCCCTCCTCTTTTCACGAAGAACTTTGAAAGTGAGCATTGTAGATGAACTCAATAGTTTGTCTTCTTTTATGCTCAGGAGTTTAGTCCCATGTCACTAGAAAGCCTGATTCCTAGGATGTCGTAGCCCACTGGGAAGGGAGGAGTGGACAAACCCTGAAACTGATGGAGTATCGGCCGAATTTAAAGCAACATGAAGGAAGTGACTTTGTGGCCTGAGTCAGGTTACATGGCTACTTCGATTAATGTAATTTTCAAGTGGCCATTATTTTAGTCTTTCTAGTCACATTGACTCAATTGTGAAGTAATGTTATTACAGCAGTGTGGGCAAAAACAGTGCAGAACACAAATGATTATAATTCTCAGAATAAGGAACAGTTTTTGTCACCAAGCTTCCCAAGATCCAAATCAGCTATTTAGTCAGTTGCTTGGAGAAAGTTTTGGATCTGAAAAGCTTGCTATTTGTGTTTTTATATTAGCCATTAATTTAGTGGTATTGTTTGATTTATCAGGGATTGAGACATAGCATTTAGTTTTTATGATAGCTCAGGTTCCCCTTGGGCTTCAATAAGTTTGTCTGAAGACATATGCCTTTGTAATACATCCTTTCTCATGAGAATAACTTTAATAATGATATTTATGTGGCTATTATTTAGGGCATTTTGTGCATAATTGGCTAGAACCTCTACATGTCAAAAGCCCCCTTCAGTGGCCAGTTGGGGTAGGAAGATGGCAGCTAAAAGATAATACTAATGAAATACAGAACAAATCCAATGAGACTATAAATGTGGTTTGTGGGCTTGAAAGGGTATGAACTATGTGAGCTCATGCCCAGACATAACCCATAGAACACTGTCCTAACCATCTCTGGGGTATTACCTTCCAGTGAAACAGTTCACTTAGGAGGCTCAGCCTTCTTCACATGTGAATCCAATAATCTTGTCTTCTGATTCTGTGGTAAGGGTTAGAAGTATCTGATAAGGTCCATACCACTTTGGTTTAAGTGAATTTTTAAAAAAATGTCATTTCCAATAGATGAAATCTCCTGGTTGAAGTCCATGGCCTTTGAAATTTTTGTCTTCCTGGAGCTCACTGTGAAAAGATTCATTTTTCAATTCCTACTTTTTAGTTAATTGCTTTATAAGGCCATTATAATGGCTAGATATGCCTCCCTTTATTATTAAAGATAAATAATTTCCTAAATATAATTCCTTAGGTCTAGCTGTTACAATTTTGGATGGAGATAACTAGCATTTACCAAAAGGTGTTGACCTTAGATTAAGCAGAACCAGAGGAAGATCTTTTGGCCAAGGAATTTTGAAAGCCTCGTTTTATTTCGCCAGTTAGGTTTTGATTATTCTGTTAGTGCATTTCATAAATATATATGACTAGAGTTTTTTCTTTTCTTTTCTTTCTTTCCTTCTTTTCCCTCCGTCCCTCCCTTCCTTTCTTCTTTCCTTCCTTCTTTCTTTTCCTTTTTTTTCCTGAGACAAGTTTTCACCTTGTCACGCAGGCCGGAGTGCAGTGGTGCAATCTCAGCTCACTGCAACTTTTGCCTCCTGGGTTAAAGCGATTTTCCCACCTCACCCTCCTGAGTAGCTAGTGCTATTGGCACACACCACCATGCCTGGCTAGTTTTTGGATTTTTCGCAGCGATGAGGTCTCATCATATTGCCCAGGCTTGTCTTAAACTCTTGGGCTCAAGCAGCCCTCTCACCTCAGCCTCCCAAAGTGTTGGGATTACAGGCATGAGCCATCACACCCAGCTGAAATAATTTTTTCTAAGATAATTTTATTCACTTCGAAGGCTGTTGTTCTTCAGCATGGAAATTCCTCTACCCAGTGAATAATTTCCATGCAAATTATTACCAGAATATGTTTATATCCTTGTGATGGTGGCAACCAAATGAAATCTAATTTCCCTACCTGAAAGGGGCCTCAGGGAAAGGAAAACATCCTTGGAACTGTGTAACGGCTTCCCCAGATTACATTTTGGACAAATGTGACAACAATCATCATGTACTTATGAGCTATAGTCAGAGAAGATTTCCAAAAATATTGTTTGCCTGAAACAATCATTTTGTCAGGGCTCCAGTGAGTGAGGTCACGTCCATGGGTTAAAAGTGTTGACCGTATCAGCAGAAAGCCTAGGTCCGTAGCTCAGCCCATGTTGTACCTCATTTTTGGGAGAGTATGTTCCCCTTTTTCTCTTCCAGTTTTCCTGCCCAGATTTTGGAGCTCTGGATTAAGTTAATTTTCTGTCAGATTCAGGTGCTTCTTTAAAAGTTAATATAAATTGTTTTTCCCATTTAGATGCATTTAGAGCAGCTCTTTTTGCCACTTGATCAACTAGCTGATTTCCTTGGCTTTGTGGCATACCTGATTTGGAATGACCTGGATTTGTAATTATGGCCAGTGATTTTGGTAATAATATAGCCTTTAACAATGGTGGAATGAGGTGTCCATTTTTTTTTTTTGATTGGCCAGAAAATGTTAAGAATTTTCTGTTTCCGGCTGGGCATGGTGGCTCACACCTGCATTTCCAGCACTTTGGGAGGCCAAGGCAGGCGGATCACAAGGTCAAGAGATCGAGACCATCCTAGCCAACATATTGAAACCCTGCATCTACTAAAAAAATTTTTAAAAATTAGCTTGGCCTAATGGCATGTGCCTGTAGTCCCAGCTACCCGGGAGGCTGAAGCAGAATCACTTGAACCCAGGAGGCAGAGGTTGCAATGAGCAGAGATCACACCACCGCACTCCAGCCTGGTGACAGAGCGAGACTCCTTCTCAAAAAAAAAAAAAAACAAAAACTATTTATCTGTTTCCGTAGCATTCCAAAATCATGAGCTACTTCAAAGGCATATCTACTGTCTGTATGAATATTAGCAATTATTTCTTTTGCCAGTTAGCAAGCCCGGATCAATGCAATTAATTTTGCTTGTCAACCCGAGGTGGTTTCTGGAAGGTAAGTACTTCATATTTCTTCAAAGATACTATAGCATAACCTGCATAATAAGTCCTAGATTCATCCTTTAAGTAAGAATCACTTGTAAACTAAACATCAATATTGGTAAGGGGAGCCTTTTGCAGGTCTGTCCTGGGAGAGGAAAGTTGATTGGTTAAGACTATGCATTTCATCTGAAGGTGATGGAGGAGAGTGGCAGGATTCAGACCGTCGTTCCTAGCGATTGCAATACGAGGTGCAGAAAGAAGAAGTTCATAAGAAGCCAATATACTGGTGTTAATACTAACAGAATAATGTTGAGCATGGTGTGAGTTTCTTTTTTCACAAACCCAATGTTTTAGGAGGGGTGTGAATTTGAGTGTTTCCACAGAGGATAAAACAGACAGTGAGGAGAGTTCCCATGACCATTTATTCAGTTGCTCTTACTAACAGAGCAGTGGCGTCATTGCCTTTATGCAAGGTGACAATCCTTTAGCCACAGGGTCCAGTTGCTGACTGTGGTGTCCCGCAGGTCTGTTTTGGTCTCCATGTTTTTGTATCAGAAATCCTAAAGTGTTTTCTTGATTTTCATGAACAGATAATGAAAATAATATAATTTGATGTCCTAGAGATCGGGTATCTATAAGGCTGTTTTTTTGTGATTTTTTTTTTCTTGGGACAGGGTCTTGCTCTGTTGATTGGGCTGGAATGCAGTGGCGCAATCACAGGTCACTGCAGCCTCAACCTCTTGGGCTCTTGCAATCCTCCTACCTCAGTCTCCCAAGTAGGTGGGACTACAGGTGTGTGCCACCAGCCCTGGTTAATTTTTGTATTTTTTGTTGAGACAATGTTTCACCATGTTTTCTAAACTGAAAACTCTTAGCCTCAAGTGATCCAACGAGCTCAGTCTCCCAAAGTGTTGGGATTACAGGCACGAGCCACCACACCCAATCCTTATGAGGCTCCTTTTGATCTCTTCCAATGATCCCTTCCCTGGAATGGATTGATTTTTCCTCAGTCCATTCCAGGGAGCCTGGCTTGTCTTGTTTTAAAGAGTATATAAAGGTTGAGATTTTAGGCAGAAGTTTGGAATTCAACTCCTACAGTATCCTTCTGACCCAGAAATCTCTTCTTTGGTTGTTTTTAAGTTATGGGGGTAGGGAAAGCCAATATTTTTTAATAATGCCTGGGTGGATGAAAAAGACCTACCTTTGATATTAAATGACCTAAGTATCTTATTTGTTTTTCTCAAACCTGAAATCTTTCTTTTGAGGTCTGTGTCCCTTTAAGCTCATTGTTGTAAAAAGTGCAGCCCATCTTCCATAGACGCTTTGCCTAGCCTCTGAGCGGAGGAGTAAATCATCTCCATATTGTGAAAAGTATGCTGGGCTCTCAGTGTATCCCTGAAGCATGATGTCCATGTGCATTGCCTGTTTTTCACAAGTGAAAATGAAGACAAAATGATTATCTTTATCCATGGGAATACTAAAGAATGCACTACACAAATCTATCACAGTAAAGACTGTGCCTTCGGTAAGAATGGCAGTCAGCACATATGGAGGTTTAGCACTCCTGGACAATGAGGAATGAGTATGTTGTTAATTACTCTCAGATTCTAATCAAACTTCCCATTCTCTACCATTTGGTTTCCTTACAGGAAGGATTAGAGTATTACACATACCTCTTTTTATGTATTCTGGAACTACAGGTTTTATTCCTTTTATAGCTTCTAATTTTAAAGGGTACTGGCCAGATACGGTGGCTCATCCCCAAATCCTAATACTTTGGGAGGTCAAGAGGATTGCTTGAGTTCAAGACCAGCCTGGGCAACATGGCAAAACCCCATCTCTACAAAAAATACAAAAACGTAGCCAGGCATGGTGGTATGCACCTGTGGTCCCAGCTACTCAAGAGGCTGAGGTGGGAGGATTGCCTGAGCCGGGGAGACAGAGGTTGCAGTGAGCCCAGATCACATCACTGCCCTCCAGCCTGGACAGAGTGAAACCCTAGCTCAAAAAAAAAAAAAAAATGCACAGTTCATAGTTAAGTTACATAAACATCTGTTCAACTTAAAAAAGTAGCTCAATACATATTTGATTAATAAAAAATCCTTTACAAATAAATAAATAAAGGGTATTGCTTAAGGTTTGGAAGGGGTTTTGATGGATCTGTTTGAACTTTCATTGGGACAGCCAAGATGATTCTTCCAATATCAGTGGAAGACTTTGACCACAATTGACCAGGTACTACCTTTAGCAGGTTTTATAATGTTCATTACTCAATAACTCAGTGTCTTCTACAGCAATACAGATTGCAAATAAATTAGATTTTGAAAAAGTTGTGCTGTCTAATAATACGTTTTATCCACTAATTCTAAATACATTTTCCCTTTTCGGGAGAAAGAAATGTATTATATAACTCAAAGTCATTTTCTGTAAGATGGATGGGAGCTGATTCAACCAAAAGGAAAACATAAGTTCCTTGTAAGTGATGTAGCTGAAAAGCTACGGGCTGAGATTTATAAGCCAATACAGGAGTATTTGTGACACCTACCATTTGAATGTTTTGTTTACTCCAAGGAATGAGCCTTGTAATAAGGTCAGATTTATTATAGAAAATGTGGCTTTGGTGTCAACAAAAGCTTATATTTGTTCTCCTTTTAAAATAATTATTTTTCCCAAAGTAAAGACAGGGTCATAAGCTCAAATATTTAGTTAAATTTCCTGAGAAAACCAATTTCCTGGTCCTGGTGAGAATCAGGAAATTCCTGAACTATGTCTTTAAGTTTTGCCTTTGACTGTGATTGAGAAACTAGGGCAGGTCCTCCCCTACCAGACACTGGCTGTTTGAGAAATGAAGCCAGAACAGTAGGAGCAGAAGGAGGAGGGGCGGTAGATCTGGGCAAGGCACTAAAGGATAAAGAGAAGGAGGAGCTGAGGGAGGAGGAGAAATTTCAGGAGTCAGAATTTTTTAAGACAATTTTTTGTTCTTTCGTAAAGAAATAACTCTATTAAAACCTCTTTAGAAGCTTCCAAGAATTGAAAATAACTCTCCCAATTATTTTATTTTATCTTATAGCTGGCTTTTTCTAATTGAGTAGACAATTGAATTAGTTTAGGCATTTCAAAGGTACTACATTTTGCTCATTGCAACTTAGGATTGTCTCAAGTCAAGTAAGACCATTTTTCCAAATATCGACAGGAGGTGGTGCCATAAGTATTGTCCATAAATCCAGCTGGAGTTTCTAAAGATGGATTCTTTCTCAAAGAGGACTCAGTTTGAGATGGAAGATGGACCACAATTTGGATTTTCTTTGTAAGTGATCAAAGACTGAAAGAGTTTTTTTTTTATTTTTAAATTTTATTTATTTATTCATTTATTAATTAATTTATTTTTTTTTTTTTTGAGACAAAGTGTCTCTCTGCCACCAGGCTGGAGTGCAGTGGTGCAATCTCGGCTCACTGCAACCTCCACCTCCCAGGTTGAAGGGATTCTCCTGCCTCAGCCTCCTAAATAGCTAGGATTACAGGCACCCACCACCATACCGGATATTTTGTATTTTTAGTAGAGATGGGGTTTACAAGCAGCCACCACCATAAATTTTGTATTTTTAGTAGAGACAGGGTTTCGCCATGTTGGTCAGGCTGGTCTCAAACTCCTCGTGTTGGGCTCTGCCTGCCCTGGCCTCCCAAAGTGCTGGGATTACAGCAGCAGTGAGCTGCTGCACCCAGCCGGGAAAGATGTTTTGGATCTGGTATTCTGCTTAACAGGGATTACACCTCGAGGTGTCACACATGAGTCATTTCTACCCTCTTATGTGTTTCAGTGAAACCCAGAAATTTCTGGAGGCTTAGGGCCCTAGGATATCAACCCCTCATGTGTGCCTAACAGGTTCATCAGATTTCCCTGTATGTTCTTCCTTGGGGTTTCCCCAGGAAAGAAGAAGCTATGACATCTGACACTCCCGTGTGGTCTCAGTCACCTAAGGTGACTTTCAGCTGGGAGGAACAGTGGCCGTTGTTTAGGACTTTCTCAGGTCAAGTAAATTATATCCTCAGACAAAACCTTTTATGAATTTTTAGTCACTCAAGAAGAAAATCTAAATGTCAATTTTAACCAAGCTCCAAAACCTGGCCAGTTTAAAACCACACATTTAGCTTAAGCCACAGCATTCACTTTCTCTTTTTAAAAAGAAACTGCTTTCTATTTAACCAATTTTTGGGGGTGGCGGGGGACAGAATCTTACTCTGTCACCCAGGCTGGAGTGCAGTAGTGCAATCTCAGCTCACTGCAATTTCCACCCACTGGGTGCAAATGATTCTCGTGCCTCAGCTTCCTGAGTAGCCAGGACCACAGATGTGCACCACCATGCCCAGCTAATATTTTGTATTTTAGTAGAGACTATGTTTCACTATGTTGGCCAAGTTGGTCTTGAACTCCTGGCCTCAACTGATTCAACTGCCTCAGCCTCCCAAAGTGCTGGGATTATAGGTGTGAGCCACTGTGCCCAGCCCCAAATTTAGAATGAGAAAAGTTGCAAACTTTAGCAAGTAAAACAGACAAACTCTTAGCCTCAAATGAAAGTGAAACTACAAATCTGCAAACAACAGAATCTCTAGAGAAATAATAATCAAGCGGTTATTTCAAAGCCTAAAGTTGAGCTTCAATTCTAGCTCTACTGAGTGTGGAATTGGGTGGCTCGAATCTTAGCCAGAACCAGGAAGAGATGAAGCCAGAGAGAAGTCTTACCAGAGACCCCTGCCAGCTCTGATGAGGTCAGATGACTAAACGACACTCATGCTGGTATCAAACCTCCAAATACCAGCAAACTGACGGGGATCACAGGAGGCTTGCTTCACGACCTATCTGCAGTTGCCAAAATGTCAACCTAAAATAATCAAAAGGATCAGAGTCTAATTTAAAGAAAGTTTATTCAAATACAAAGTTCGAAGATGGCCCACTCAGAAACATCAGCTGTGAAGAGATGAAGGCAGTGTTCTAAAGTGGAGAAATCAAGGTTTCATTTATAGAGGCAGAGACAGAGATGTTTTTAGCAGGATTACAACATTTTACATATAAAGTTGGCACATACTTACAGCAATTTGATTGATGATAGGCAATGCATGCTTTTTGGGAAGGGTACATTTAGTATTTTTAATATAATGGGTGTATAGTCATGGGTTTTCTGTCATCTGGTTTATGCCAAGCAGGACAACAAAGGGGAAATTAATCTACAGCAAGAGTCGTTAATTAAAAAGGCAGGAGGCTTTTGTCCCTGATATATTTTAATTATCTCTAGTCATTGTACAGAACAAAAACATAAGAAACCAAGTTAGTTAATCTATAATCTGGGAAACAGACGTTGGAACCATATGTGACTCAGATCACATTCACATTTCTCTCAAGGTTTGAAGTGGGTTTTTTGGGGGGTTCCAGCAGCTTTTAAATTATATTAATTTTCACACTAGAAAGCAGGAGGGATGGGACCAGAAACTGCCTTTCGTGCTATTTCATTTTTAAAGAATGTGCTTGCATCAGTTAGATCCAAATGGAAACTGCAACAAACCCAGGAACTCCCTTGCCCTGACAGGAGCTGTCATGCATCAATCTCATCATGTGGTGACTTGCCCTGTCCCCTGCTGGGGACACAGAGTCCTCGGTGGGGATGCATGGGCAGGAGCAGCTGCTCTTCACACTGGTGTGAAATTGTAGGCTTCTGGTCCTTGGGGAGAAACTGAAGTTTTTGCTACCAGGACTAGGATTCTAGGAGGCTTTTAGATGATCAGGAAGAGGCTGAGACTCCTGGTGGGGGATCCTGCTGGGGTTTCTGGACCACAGCCCTCTTGGTGTGAAGAGAGCAGAGGACAGGGCCAGGCTCGAGGGTCTGCACTCTGGGAATGGAATTGGGCCACAGCTCTGGGCCTCTACTCAGTGTCAAACATAGAGGCAGCCTCAAGTGTTGGAAGTCACTCTGCACCCTGGCAGCCGCTTCTTGGTCTCTGTCTCCACTGCCGTGCTCTCTGCCCCGCCCTCCTAGGAGGGCCCAGCAGCTTCCAGCCAGGCCTGCAGCTAAGGCTGCTCCTGTTCCTTCAGTGAAACGCTGCCACAAACGTCGCTCGCCCACTCAGGCTGTGCCATGGGGACAGCTGCCACACTCTGGGGTCCTCTGGTCTCCCAAAGAGTTCGCACCCTCACAGAGTGTTGATCAGCTCTGCTTTCTTTGAGGAATCATAATTTATCTGAGGAAACAGGAAGGCAGAAGTTGCAGCCAGGTGCCGGAGCTCAGGGTCTGGATGGACAGTGGGGCTTCCAGGACCAGGTAGTTCCTTCAGACTCAGGTTGGCTTAGAGGACCCAGGCAGAGCTGAACAACCAGGCCTGTGGGGGGCCAGGGACTTGGTGCAGGCCAGACCCTAGGAAGGAGCAGCTCATAAGACCTCAGACAGTTCTTGGGGGGACCTAAAGGACTCCACCCCCACCCACTTCTGCCCTAATCATGGCTCTGAACACCGCTCATCTCATTCTTCATAGCTGTTAACTTTTTCTGTGCCAGGAGCCCCTTTGAAGTCCAGTGCAGCCTATAGAGTCCTTTTCAGAGGTAATCTTATTTTATTATATTTTTCAACCTTTTTTGGAGAAAAGGTCTTGCTCTGTCACCCAGGCTGGGGTGCAGTGGTGTGATCACGGCTCACTGCAGCCTCAACCTCTCAGGCTCAGGTGATCTTCCCATCTCAGCCTCCCAAGTAGCTGGGACCACAGGCATGCGTCACTACATTCAGATAACTTTTTGTAGAGATGGGGTCTCACTATGTTGTCCAGGCTGGTTTTGAACTCCTGGCCTCAAGTGATATTCTCACCTCACCCAATTGCAGGCATGAGCCACCATACCCAACCCCAGGAATGCTTTTTTTTTTTTTTTTT
>NW_016107927.1:772597-822556 GCF_001604975.1 Cebus imitator | reverse complement strand
CGAGATCCTGGCTCACTACAACCTCCACCTCCTGGGTTCAAGTGCTTCTCCTGCCTCAGCCTCCTGAGTAGCTGGGATTACAGGCACAGGCCACCACGGCCAGCTAATTTTTTGTTTTTAGTAGAGACAGGGTTTCATCATGTTGTCTAGGCTGGCCTCAAACTCCTGACCTCTGGTGATCTGCCCACCTTAGCCTCCCAAAGTGCTGGGATTATAGGCGTGAGCTACTGCACCCTGCCTAGGAGTGCTTTTAGTGCATAAGATAAGGCTGGGCACAGTGGCTCACATCTGTAATCCCAGCACTTTGGGAGGCCGAGGCAGGCAGGTCACAGGTCAGGAGTTCAAGCCCAGCCTGACCAACATGGTGAAACCGCATCTCTACTAAAAATACAAAAATTAGCTGAGCGTGGTGGTACACACCTGTAATCCCAGCTACTTGGGAGGCTGAGGCAGGAGAATCACTTGAACCCAGGAGGCAGAGGTTACAATGAGCTGGGATTTCGCCACTGCATTCCAGCCTAGGCAACAGAGTGAGACTTCATCTCAAAAATAAATAAAATAAATAAAAGTAAAATAAAATTTTGAAAATGTATAAAATACATAGTATTGCAAAGTTAACCAGTGACATTAAAATGTTGTTACCAAAATATTAAACTAAATTTGTAATCAGGTAAACTCTGTGCTTCCTCATTTAGCGAACCAGCCATAGAATCTGACGGCAGGTCTACGCAGGACTGTGATTTTGAGGTAGTGATGAACAAAACCAATATTGCAAGTTATCTGCAACAACTCTGCTGTCATATAGGAGTGATGATTCCCATTGTTCACAAAGTCCTGGGAATACTAGTGCAGGGTTTTGCCCATGTTCATAATGGAGGGAAAGCCTACATTTCAGTTAGGGGTTACTGTCCTGAATCCTACCCACAAAACCCCGGCCTTCCTGGTCCCTCCTACCTCATAGCTTCAGCTCCCATGCCCATCTGCCCTCGTCACCAGATGCCTGTATCTTTCATCATCCCTGCTTTCCCACACGCTTCAGGGGCTTAGACAGGCCCGGCAGAGGCCTGAATCCAGCTTGGGCCCCATGTTGCAGGTCGTAGAAGAGAGGAGAGTTTGCTCCCTGACCCAGCCACAAAACAACAGCAGCATCCAGAGCAGAGATGGAGCTGGGAACAGGCGAAGCTGGAGCAAATGAGGCGGGGGAGTGGGAAACATATGTGGGTTCATGCAGGTATGTGGCTGAAAGCTGAATACAGCTTCATGTTACACAACATTTTTTAAAATCCCAGGGTTTAGGCTACACCCAAGGCCAACTAAATGGGAGTCTCTGGGGGTGGGCTATCCTTAATAATCCAGGTACCATAACTTTTTAAATTCCCAGGTAATCATCTGGGAGGTATGCTGTACAAATATGGCAGTCCGACGGCCGCCAGGATGTTGCCCCTGCCAGGTTGGAGCCCGGATTCTGGGCGAGGCATAAGCTGGGTACTCTGCATGCTTTCTTATGAAGCCACTCGGAAGCCCTGAGAGACAGGTGTTAGTATCTCCTTTCTATGGGTGAGGAAACTGAGTCTCGGAGCTGTGTAGTTCCTTGTCACTTCCCAGCTCCCTGTAGCAAACACTGGCAAGGCTGAGATGCCAGCCGAGGTTGACCTGATTGTGCTGGGCCTGAGGGGAGATGAAATTTTCACTGTTTTTATAGCTTGGTGGTTTTGCCTAACATGTCTACAGTCACAAATTGGAATGCAGTGTTTTCTTTTCTTTTCTTTTCTTTTCTTTTCTTTTCTTGAGACAGAGTCTTACTCTGTCACCTAGACTGGAGTTAAGTGCTGTGATCTTGGCTCACTGCAACCTCCGCCTCCTGGGTTCAAGTGATTCTCCTGCCTCAGCCGCCCAAGTAGCTGGGACTACAGGTGCTCGCCACCACATCTGGCTAATTTTTGTATTTTTAGGAGAGACAGGGTTTCACCATGATGGCCAGGCTGGTCTCGAACTCCTGACCTCAGGCGATCCACCCACCTCAGCCTCCCAAAATGCTGGCATTATAGGCATGAGCCACTGTGTCCAGCCCAAATGCAGGGTTTTCATTCAGAGTCTTGCGGTGCCACTCATGCAATGCTGAGATCAGCTAGGGCTTGTGGGGTAGTCACAGAACAGACCCAGAGACACATTTATGCCAGAATGGGTCTTTACTAAGAATATCTCTGATGTTTCCTGTGGATTTCCATACTGCTTCATTTGTCTTTTACACCTCTCCTCTCTGAGAGGTCAGAAATTGCTCTGGGCTATTATAAATCAAAGTGGGTGACTCTCTCCCTTAGACAAGTGCCCCACTTTTGGGGCATTATCGTCATAATCAGACATTTGATTATGATTGGCTATAATATTTTGAGGAAGAAAAGTACCATTCCAACAAGTTACCAAAAGGACAGAAAAGTATACAATCCATGAGTCTCTGTGCCTCTCTCTTTGTACCCCAATTAGAGTTCTCTGTGTGCAAACAAGGAAATGTCAAAGGTGCTAAGAAAAGAATTTCTTTTTTAAATTTCAGTAGCAAGCTCTCAATTTCTGCTGGGTGTGGCCCAAAGCATGGGAAATACAGGACCAGCCACTGGCTGGGTTTTTTGTTTGTTTGTTTGTTTGTTTGTTTGTTTTAACATCCACATGCCTCTCTTGGGAGTAGTAAATTTTCACATAAAAATTTTTTCTTTTAGCCATCCTCATGTTCTCCCCAGTCATCCTGTTTCCTAAGTCTTCTCTCTTGCCTGATCCCCTCTAAAGAAGCCTCCAGCAAAGGGAGGAACAGGCCACTCTGGGGCATGGCTGTGTCACCTCTCTCCATTCTACATCAGGCTTGCCTGGGGTGGCCATGGTGTCTTAGGCAAACCTGAGTGTGGCTCAGTGCTGTAGGAGTTTAATGAATGCCTGACACTCAGATGGGTATGATGTTGGAGTCCCCCAGACTGGACTCGCTGAGATGATACATGCAAACCCGGACACTGAGCATCCAGGGTCAGCACCCCAGGCCAGGAAATGTGGGTGCCATCAGCAAGAAATCAGGTGGTATGACAGGTGTGCCTGTCAGGGCAGGAAATGGCCTCACTGTGCTGTGCAGACTCTATCCATCATCAAGTCCTCCTTGAAACCCTGGCTCTGTCCCTTTCAGCTTCCTTTGGCCAGGATAGGCTGCACAGGGTTGGGAGTGGGAGCACTCCTGAGTAGGACTGAGGGGAGGGAGGAGCCATGGAGAGTAGGGTTGGCCACAGATGGGACCTCGGAACGTTAGCAGGGCCACAGGGTCACTTGGCTGGATCCCGGCAGGAAGGCCCACACTTAGGAGGTGGGGGTGGTGTCCCCAGGCTAAGGGCAGGTAAAAGGGCAGAGTTGCACATGGGGTTCTATGGTGTAAGGCAGCAGAAAAGTAAGAGCTTTTCTGAGTTTCTATGTTTCTAACCCCTCCCCTCAGGCTATGGGGAGGAGGGTCCCATCCTGAAGGGGTTTGCCACCTTCCAGGGGAGGGAGCGAGGGAGGCCCCAGGTGAGCTGTTGGCCAGATGCCTACAGGACTGTACTTAATAAGACATTTAATATTCCCCTGGGAACAGCTCCTGGGAGTTTCCCAGGAGTCTCTGAATAACCAGATAGTCTCTTCCAGCCGTGGGATGAGGAAACTGATCCTCAGAAGTGGACAGGATGGGCCTGGCATGGGAGGGGCACAGCAGTGTTGCTTGCTGGGCTGGGCTGGGCTGGGCCAGCAGGCAGGGAGCCCTGCCACCTCTCTGGGCACTGGGTGCTGTGGCCAGAAATACAGAAATGAAAAGGACAGGAGCTTCCAGCTCTCCTGGCTTTTCTATCAGCTCTTCTTGCAAGGGCTTTCAGAAAATGGCTACAGAGAACAGGAATAATGGGGCTCCTAGGCCCATAAGTCAAGTCAGCATCCGTTGGGGGTTGTAGGCAGTAGCCAGGAAGGCTGATTGATTCCAGGGCCTGCTGCTGAGTCGTTTCTAAATAGCGCACTTCCTGTCCCTGCTGCCCCAGCCTGGCCCTGGACCCTCTGTGCAGCCCCAGGGTAGCTCTCAGGCCTCCTGCTCCTGTGGCCCTGCTACTCCCCTGAGGATGAAGGGCTAGAAAGCTTTTCCCACCTCCAGCCATGGCAGTGAAGTGTGAAGAGCAGGCAGCTTCAGTGTGGAGCTGTGGGCCAGGGCTAAATGTACCACTGCACACACTTGGCCCTCTGGGTCTCCCTGGAGCGGTGAGGGGAGGAGCAGAGGTGATCGGCCATAGACTCCTAGGCCAGGCCAAGCAGAAGCATGGCTCAGGCTGATCCAGTGGCTGGCCAGGCAGACAGCCACCAAATGCTGCCCACCCAAGGGCCCCTGTGGGTTACATGGGAGGGCTGACCTATAGGCCATGGGCTAGGGACACACCATCTACTGGCTATGATGGCAGGTGGGGTTGGGTGGAGGGAAGGACATCACGTGTGTGAGGACAGCTGCCGTGTGCTCCATCACCTTGCCCTGCTCTGCTCTCTGCTGCAGGAAACACATCTCCCCAGCTTCCTTCCCAGGCCTGACCATGGCAAGGCTCCTGCAGAAAATGGGAGGCCAGAGTGGGGCAGTGAGGACCCCACATCCCTGCTCTGCTCACCATGCACCTCTCCAGTAGCCATGCCTCCTTGTGAGCGTCCTGCCTTGGTGGCACCCAGCTGGAGAGCCCCAGCCCCTGGAATCACAGCAGCCCCTTCCTCCTGTGGTCTTTCCAGCCTCGGCCATGGCAATGTGCACTATTGGCGCTAATTTCTGGGTCACCTCAGTGTCCCCTCAGATCGGCTCTTTCACCACCTGTTACCAACCCCTGAAGTCCTCCCAAGAGCCTACACCAGCATTTCACCCACTTAATGTGAGGATGGACACACCTCGGGCATCCATACCTGAGTCAGGTCTGGGAAGCCTTGTGTTTCTAACAAGCTGCAGGAGGGGTATACATCAGCGGCCAGTTCTCCGGCCACACTTTGAGAAGCAAGGACCAGGGAGATTTTGGGTTTCCTGATGCAAAGTGTTAGGCGCTCTGCTAGGCAGTGGGTCTCAAAGATGAACAAAACAGACCTGTTTGCATTCCAAGGAGGGAGACAGACGTGGTCAGACAACAGTGACTGCAAATGACACCATCAGTGGATGTGCCGAGGGACAGACAGGAGAAGGTGAACAGCTGGGCACTTAGAGGCCTGGAGGAGGTGGAATTTGTGCCGAGATCCAGAGCAGGGGGCAGGGGAAGGTTTCAGGAGCAGTGTGTGAGCAGAGGCTGGGTGACCAGAGGGGCTGTGTGCCTTTGGTGGTCTGAGAGGAGGCCAGCCTGGTCTCCAGGCACGGAGCTAGGCAGGTTCAGTGGGTCCTCCTCTTTCAAGAGAAGCCACACCTGAACTCAGCTCCCCATGGGATCAGGCCTCCTCCTCCTGCAAGGCCTAATCCAGCTTCCAGCAAGGTCTCCAGGTGCTGGCAGCTGGTGCTCTCAGACAGCTCCCCAGTCAGCTGGCAGCCACACACAGACTGCCTGGCGCCTGAGCTCAACTACTTGTCCCGAAAACAGGGCTGCTCAGGAGCATGCATGGAAAAGGGGCAGGAACAGGGCAGGTCCCTGGGGACACTGAGCCCCATGCAGTGACAGCAGCCTGGCCCATGCACACACAGAGGAAACAGTGTGCCTCTTTTTGCTGAGCCTCGGTGTATGTGTTTCCCCCTAAAACCCACTTTTTATCCCCACATACTAGGTGATGTAGCACCTCCCTCCACCTGCCTTGCCACATTCAGGCTGTCTCTGTCTTAAGAGCTATGGAAGCCATCGAAGGATTAAGTGTGAGATTCTCTGTCTGGAATTTGTGTTTCTACCTGCCTTTAGGGCTGCAGCAGGAAGCAAGGGCTGTAAGGGAGGAACCAGAGCAAAGTGGGGCCATGGAGGGGAGATGTGGTGGCTACCTCAGCCCCATTGGAAACCCCGGCACCAAGTGCTGAGGTCAGCCTGCCCCCGGGAATGGCACTGGGGGAGGAGGAGATGCCCAGGACCATCTCCAAGGGAGTGGGCACCAGCCTGAGTGGGGACTGGGAGGACAATGAGGACCCCTTCCCCACTTGTCCCTGCGTTGAGAGCCTTGGATGGCACAGGCCCCTGGGACCATCAGTGGGCAACCAGGAGGGATCTCGAGAGGCTGCCCGACCCCGCCTCCTGCATCAAGCCTGTGGAAGAGGAGAAGTGCTCAGGGAAAGTAAACACAGCCGGGCACCTGGGCGGGAGGACAGGAGCCACCTGATCAGAGGACAGTGATGGAAGGCCAGGGTTCCCACACATCAGACCACAGCTTCCAGCCAGGACAGCTTGGGCAGCAGTAGTCACAGGGAAGACCTGGAGGCTGAGGCTGCCCACGTGACCCTTCTGGCTCCATTGGATGGCAAGCTCTGGGCACACAAGCCGCCGGGTGGATGCGGGGTGCAAAGATTGGGAGCACGAGCACCATGGGGGGCATTCCCAGTGGGACAGAAGCTCAGGAGTGAGGGGCGGGGCCCCAGAGGAGATGTCAGTGTCACCCACAGGGCTGCAGTGCACGGGCCGTGGATAAAGGATGCTGTCAGGTGAGACGTGGGCTTCCAAAGGCCCCAAGAGGGGGGCTTCGAGTCCTCTGACCTTTCTTTGAAGTGCTCTTTTGAGGCCTGTGGTTGTGTGGACAGGTTGGAGAGTGGGGTCCACATTGAATGGGACGTTGTGTTGACTCAGAAATGCTCCCAGCTGCGAGGAATTGTTAAACCCCTACACACACACACACACATGTGCACACATATTCACACACCTAAACACATACACACACATTCACACACACACTCTCACATACACACACACTCACATACACACAAACACACACACATACATATTCATGCCACTGTCATCTCAGAAATCTTTCTTGAAACACACACACACATTCACGCCACCATCATCCCAGAAATCTTTGAAACACACACACTCACACACACACATATTCATGCCACCATCATCCTAGAAATTTCTCTTGAAACACTTGCACACACTCACGTACACATTCATGCCACCATCATCCCACAAATCTCCCTTGAAACACACACACATTCATGCCACCATCATCAGACCTTCGTAGAGAGACACCCAGGGACCTTTGTCCGAGCGAGCTGGAGGCATGAGCGACTGAGCATGTGCAGCTCCCACACCACTATATAAATATGGGGATGAACTCCATGGCTGAGTCACCATAATCGGGACACTCACTCCTTTGCGCTTCACCAGACACAGGCACAGCCGCCAGCCCCAAGAGCAGCTCCAGGCCTGGATCTGTGCTGGACACAGGAGCCAGCAGCCAGCAGGCTGAGCAAGGGTGCTGAGGATGGAAGCAAGTTGGGAGGCTGAGCACAGCTGAAGACCTGAGATCCCTGTGCCCTTGACTTCTCTGTGTGCTCGAGCAAGGACCATCCCAGCTCAGGATGAACCTTCCTACAGGATCCAGAGTCCTGCCGAACCCAACCCAGGAGCCTAGCTGCATGACCACCCCAGCCCCACCAAGCAGGTGGGACAGCTCCCAGAGCAGCATCTCCAGCCTGAGCCAGCTTCCATCCATCAGCCCCACGGTAAGCCTGGGCAAGCATGTGCATGCACAGAGCCTTCCCTGTCCCCTTCCTGGTCCCCTCCAGGGCACACACAGGGGCTTTGACAGGGAGATAGAAAAGGTCTGAACTCTGCTGTGGGGCCTTGAGCCATTACTGGACCTCTCTAAACCCACCCCCTGATAAACGGGCTGATAGAGGAGGGTACAAGCAATGTCCTCCCTCATGGAGAGTGTTCAAGGAATAGAAAGGCCAGCCTGAGAACAAGGGGCTGGAATGGCCAGACCTGACCTTGGCTGCACCCATTCCTTTCAGAGGCTGCTCAGATACCCCATGGAGCCCTCTAGGGAGGAGGGCACATCCTGGGCCTCTGGATCCGCCCAGCCCACAGTGAAGCGTCAGGTGCCTTCTGCCACCTTCATCATCCTAGCCCAGGCCCAGGGTCACATTTCATCAACACCACTGCTAACTGGAGAGGGCTGAGGGCACCCCTCAGGACCTGGGGATGCTGGCCCAGGTGCTGGACAGGATGGGAAGGCTCCAGTAGCTATAGGGGCCACTGGGGCAGGATAGAGACCAAGCCACCCTCTCTTCTCCAGAAAGGGGTTAGGGTGGGAGGAGTCTTTACATCCCTTTGTCCTGACCTCATACGGTTATGACCTCCCTTCAGTGACCCTGAGAGGCCTAGGCTTTCTTTCTAAAGGGAATTCCCTTCATTTTTATGCCAGGCATCAAGGTCAGCTGTACTAAGTTACGCTATGGGGCAAGGCAGCTTCTCCTCTAAGGCTCAGAAAGGGACGGGACTCCTGAGAAGGGCTCCACCCGACTCCACGAGCCCAACGTCTAGAGGCCTCAAACACTGTCTTGGGCACTTGGGCTGGAGTCCATACTGCAGGCAGGGATGCTCCCAGGAGTTGGCTCTGCCTTCTCCCCAAGGAAAGATAGGGTGACCCAGGCCACGTCCCTGCTTGCCAGGTGCATGTCTGTCTGTCCTACCAGCCTCCAGCCGGTGATCTGAGCCCACTCCTGGAAGGCCCCTGTGCCATGATCTAGGAGCCTGGGCTCAACTTTAGAAAGGACTTTAGAAAGGCCACTTATGAGCTGTGTGTGCAAGTGACTTTGCCGCTCTGAGCCTCAGTTTTCCCACCTGCCCTGTTGAGAATCCTAACTCTTCCTTCTCAGGACTACTTGAAAGTGACAAGGAATAATATGATTCCCTTGTTTCTCTGTCTCTGCAGGCAGCTGGGACTTGGGCTGCTGCCTGGATCCCCTTCCCCACGGTTGATGTTCCAGACCATGCCCACTATACCCTGGGCACAGTGATCTTGCTGGTGGGAGTAACGGGGATGCTGGGCAACCTGACAGTCATCTATACCTTCTGCAGGTGCCTGGCTGGTAGTGCTGGGCCCGGGGCATTCAGGGTGGCAGCCATGCAGACGGGGAAGAACATGCTGGCAGGACTGTTGGCTCCAACTCTGTCCAGGGCACTGTTGAGGGTAGGCAGGGAGGGCGGGGCCATGTCTTCCCCAAGGTCAGGGAAAGGGCCAAAAATGGTCCAGGGAAGCTTGACTGACTGGCGCCAGTTGAGACCCAGGTGCATCCTCTGTGGAGGCGGTGTGTGCCCAGAATATGTGGAGGTGGGTCTCTGACCATTCTGCCCTGCTCTCAGCTTACCTCTGCCATCACCTGCCCCAGAGAGTATCCTCCCTCTACCTTGAAGAGCAGCCCTGGGCCTGGCACAGTGGCTCATGCCTGTAATCCCAGCACTTTGGGAGGCTGAGGTGGGCAGATCACCTGAGGTCAGGAGTTTGAGACCAGTCTGGCCAACATGGTGAAACCCCATCTCTACTAAAATACAAAAATTAGCCAGGTGTGGTGGCATGTGCCTGTAATCCCAGCTGCTTGGGAGGCTGAGGCAGGAGAATTGCCTGAACCTGGGAGGTGGAGCTTGCAGTGAACCAAGATCATACCACTGCACTCCAGCCTGGGCAACAGAGCAAATCTCCATACCACCCCTCCAAAAAAAAGAGCAGCCCTGGGGACCAGGATCCTCAAGTTTCTCAAACACCTCTGACACCCACCCCCAGTGTCCCTCTCCATCTGCTCCCCTGCCTGGCTTGGTGGCTGAAGGACTGAGCACCTCATTTTTCCTCCTTAAGTTCACCTTTTCTTACCTGCAAAATGGAGCTGTGCTTCATGCAGTCACTGTGATGATGCAGTAAGTTCACGGATGTGCACTGCCCCGCAAATGAGCCACTTGCTGAGTGCTGTGCACTGGAGCGAGTCACTTCATGGGTGGGAGTGCCTTGTCTGGAAAATGGGAACAATGAGATCTCCCTCAGGGTAGATGGAAAGAAGTTTGACAACAGGGCTGAGGCTGGTGGCCGAGCCTGGCCCAGCTGTGATGTGCGGCGGTCAGCATCTCTGCCCTTTGCCATCCCCAAGGGTGAGGACTGGAGAGGCAGTGTGCCTGGCAGGGCGCAGGCAGAACGTGACACTGGAGAAAGGGTGGGGGAGGAGGGAGGCGTGAGAAGCCATGGGAAGGCACAGTCAGGGCACGCAGGAGGAGGAGCCTGAGCAGAAGCCCCTAGGGAGGCCTTGGCCTGGAGGGACTCAACGAAACCAGCGAATTGGCCAAGGAGATGGTGTGAGTCATGAAGAGGGATTTAGAGGGCGAGAAGAGGAAAGGGACATTACCCAAGAACCGGCCTGTGCTGGGCCACTTCTCAGGTTTTGGAGAGAAACTGTCCCCTGCTTCACTCTGAGGGAGCTGTCTTGGGGTCCTCATTCAGCCAGCACTGCTGGATTCAACAGCTGCTCGGCTGGTCCCTGCCAGCCAGTGGGCTAGCTCTGTGGCCCGGCAGCTCATGCCTGTCTGTAGGCATACGTGTGTGTGCATGTGTGAGTGTGTGGCACGTGTGTGCACATGTGTGCTTGGAGGGTACAGAAAGCTCCCCATAGCTCTGAAGGTGTCAGGAAGCACCTCATAACAGCTTCCGACCCTCCCAGGAGCAGAGGCCTCCGGACACCTGCCAACATGTTCATTATCAACCTCGCGGTCAGCGACTTCCTCATGTCCTTCACCCAGGCCCCAGTCTTCTTCGCCAGCAGCCTCTATAAGCAGTGGCTCTTTGGGGAGACAGGTAGACACTGGGGGTCCCTTTTACTGGAGGGAGGAGGGGGGTTTTGACCTGGGAATGCCCATGGTGGAGGGTGGCCCAGAGGAGGTGATTTGCTGCTCCTGGGCAGAGAGTGGGTAGCTGCCCTCAGTCCCATGAATGAGCAAGAAGGGAAGACGTGGTGTTGGTCCTGAGGCTTCTGCCAGCCTTGGCCAGATGTGGCAGGTGGAGGGGACGGAGCACTCAGGCCTGCTCTTCCTGCGAGGGGAGGGCCGGAGCACAGTGCACTTCGGCCCCAGACCCTCCTCCCCAGGACTCAGCGCAGGGGCTGTGCCTACAGGCTGTGAGTTCTATGCCTTCTGTGGGGCTCTCTTTGGCATCTCTTCCATGATCACCCTGACGGCCATCGCCCTGGACCGCTACCTGGTGATCACACGCCCACTGGCCACCATTGGTGTGGCATCCAAGAGGCGTGCAGCGTTTGTCCTGCTGGGCGTTTGGCTCTATGCCCTGGCCTGGAGTCTGCCACCCTTCTTTGGCTGGAGTAAGTGAGCTGGTGGAACTGGAAGAGGGGCGGATAGGCTGGGAGGGGCACATTCAAAGGGAGGTAGATGGGCTTGGGTCAGCCAGCTGGTGGGGAGCAGGGGTGTCCAGGAACCACCTGAGCCTCAGGTCAGTTGGACATTCAGCAAGGGAAACTGACACTGCCCCATCAGGGGCCAGAGGATCTCCTGAGCAGCTGCTCCTCACATACAGAGACTTTCTGCATGGGACAAAGTGACAGGTACTTTTGATGCTGAGTCAGACCAGGCAGGGGCTGGGGTATGAGGCCTCTGCAGGTGGAGGAGTGGAGAGCAAGGCAGTAGCTTTCCTGGGGCAAGACCAGGCCTTTGGCTGAAGCCCTGGCAAGCACAGCCTTGCAGTTACAGTAAGGTTTCTGCTCAAATCTAGCAGGAATGGGAGTCAGCGGGCTTTGCAGGACATCCATACTCCTTCCAGCTTCCTTACTGCACTGGACAAGGCCAGGTCAGGGGCCAGGGCCATGTATGGGGACCCGAATGCCACATACAAAGCTCCTGCCAGATAAGGAGCCGAGGTCAATGCCACCCCAAAGGCTGAGTGCCTGTTCTGGCTCTCAGGCGCCTACGTGCCTGAGGGACTGCTGACATCCTGCTCCTGGGACTACATGAGCTTCACGCCGGCCGTGCGCGCCTACACCATGCTTCTCTGCTGCTTCGTGTTCTTTCTCCCTCTGCTTATCATCATCTACTGCTACATCTTCATCTTCAGGGCCATCCGGGAGACAGGACGGTAAGAGCCAAGCATGGAGGGGGACTACAGGAAAGGGGCTGGCCCCTTGGCCAGGCGGCCCCTGCCCCACCACTCATACCTGCACCAGCCCACCAGAGCATGCCCAGTGGGTGAAAGCAGGCTGGGCACGTGCTTATGGGGCAGTGGTGTCTACGGAAGCCTCAGTAGACAAGGGCTTCTGGGGATGGCTTTTAGGCATGGCTGAGGGGGCCGAGAAGGCACACAGAATCATGGGGGGCAGATGAGGCCTCACATCATGGAAAACTTTCTGGAAGTCAGGGCTGCCTGCACTGGAAGGAATGACTCTCCTGAGTGCCCCCCAAGGATAGTCAGGGAGGCTCCCTGATAGCAGCTGTGCCCCTGGTGCTCACTGGCACCCAGCTGTGGTCAGACCCAGACTATGCATCTTTCCTAGGGCTCTCCAGACCTTCGGGGCCTGCAAGGGCAGTGGCGAGTCCCTGTGGCAGCGGCAGCGGCTGCAGAGCGAGTGCAAGATGGCCAAGATCATGCTGTTGGTCATCCTCCTCTTTGTGCTCTCCTGGGCTCCCTATTCCGCTGTGGCCCTGGTGGCCTTCGCTGGGTGAGCAGTGGCTAAAGGGTTGAGGAAGAGTCTGAAGGAGGGGGCAGGAGCAAGAAGTCTGGGCAGCGTCTCCCTCCCAGCCAACCCCGGCCAGCCATCCTCACAGCTTATTCTCTCCCTGGGTAAGGTTCCCAGTCCCAAGGTGGGTGGGGGGCCACCTAGTTCCTGGAGGCACCAGGGCACATGCAGAGGAGCTCTGAGCCCCACACAGCTTTGGGCAGACGGCCTGCCAGTCCCTTTGGAACACACAGCTCCCTCTCTTCCCTCTCTGCCTGGGCTGTGGTCACACAGCCAGAGGTGCTGCCCACCTCCAGGAATGGGTCCCTGAGAGCTGCCCTTCTAGCCCTTTGTGGCTAGAGTCTGGGAATTGTGACAACCGCAGCAGCATGGATGCAGGCTCAACTTCAGAAACGCTTCTGAGAAGTGAGGGCTATTAAACACTGGAACTGTCTAGACAGGACACCTTCTAGGAATGGCCTGGTCCCCGCAGGGCCCTACTGTGGGGTTTCTCATGGTTGGGGTGGAACGTGGGAAGAGCTGGGCTCCAAGGATCAGAGTCAATGGGGGTAAGCGGGGTATCGCCAGCAGTACAGGCTCCAAGGGACAGTGGACCTGGGTCCTTTCACCCCAAACCTGGCACATCTTCCTTCCAGGGCCACACTCTCAGCCATCTGCTGCTCCATCCCACTCACTCAGGGGATGGAGTTCACTCAGATGAACTTAGATGGAGTTCACTCCTGGCACAAGCTGGGTGTGGTGGCTCATGCCTGTAATCCCAACACTTTGGGAGGCCAAGGCAGGTGGATCACCTGAGGTCAGATGTTGGAGACCAGCCTGGCCAACATGATAAAACCCCATCTCTACCAAAAATACAAAAATTAGCCAGGTGTGGTGGTGGGCGCCTATAGTTCCAGCTACTCGGGAGGCTGAGGCAGGAGAATCACTTGAACCCAGGAAGCGAAGGTTGCAGTGAGCTGAGATCACACCACTGCACTCCAGCCCAGGTGACAGAGCAAAAAAATCAATAATTATCCTGGCACTGCCAATTCTTCCCTATAGGGCTGACTTAGCTGTGCTGGTTTGGGCCAGATTAGGATTTGGGCTTTGGCAGGGCCTGGCCCAGAGAAGGTACGTCAGGAGGGCCAGCTAGCTTGGGGACCACACCTTCTCTGTCCTAGGTATGCACACGTCCTGACACCCTACATGAGCTCAGTGCCAGCCGTCATCGCCAAGGCCTCTGCAATCCACAACCCCATCATTTATGCCATCACCCACCCCAAGTACAGGTGTGGCTCTTTCCTGGGATCCCACACCATGGCCTCTGAGGGCCTGGCCTGCAGATGGGGGCTGGGGCCACCACCTTTCCTGTCTCTTGTATGTGTGTTGGATGGGCGCCACCAGCAGTTGGGAACAGCCAGTAACACTGAGTGGGGTCTGGAGTTAGTGTGCCTCCCTCCCCTGCCCGTTTCCCAGGGGCACAGTGTGGAGGGAGGTCAGGGCTCCCTGGGCAGTGTCCAATCCTAACTATGGGACCTTCAGAGCTGGGGTGTAGGGCAGCCAGGACAGTCCTGTGAAGTTAAGCACCCCCGAATAGTGTCATCCTAAAAAGACAACAGCAGGGAGTGCTCAGCTCTGCTTCCAGGGCCTGGCAGGGGCCTGGGGTGGCTCTGGGCCAGTGTGTGTGCTGATAGCAACCCAGCAAGGCCGCTTCTCCCTCCGTGCTTCCTTTTGCCTGGCGGTGTCAGTCACTCACTGCCCTTCCAAGGCCAGTGGCAGGCCTGAGCGCATCCAGCACAGAGGCTGCTCAGGAGTGTCCCTCGTCACCATTACCAGAGATGTGGCTTAGGCCAGCCACTTGAAGGCTGGAACTGACATCCCTAGGCACTCCCTGCATGCCTACCACCCAGAGTCTGTCTGTCCCTCCCCCCAGCCCTGTGAGCCTGTCAGTCTCCCACCCAGCGTCTGTCTTTCTGTCCTCATCACCTGCCATAGTTCCCAGGGTCTCAGCCTCTCCACTTCCCAAAGGCTCTCGTAACCGTACATTAGGCCTGTACCAGCCTGTGCATCCATCCCCTCCCCTGCATCTGTCTGCCCATCCCCTGGCCCTAATCAGATGTGCGGCCCCTGCAGGGTGGCCATTGCCCAGCACCTGCCCTGCCTGGGGGTGCTGCTGGGTGTATCACGCCGTCACAGTAACCCCTACCCCAGCTACCGCTCCACCCACCGCTCCACACTGATCAGCCACACCTCCAACCTCAGCTGGATCTCTGGAAGAAGGCGCCAGGAGTCCCTGGGCTCAGAGAGTGAGGTGGTAAGGACCCCGGGCCCTCACCAGCTTGCGCCTGGCCATCCCTTCCTCAGGCAGCCCTAGGGCTCTGGGAGGGACATGGGCTCTGGCAGAGCTGCCTCTGAGACTCACGGACCCTCAGGATGCTGGCACCCTGGCAGGAAGAGCCCCTCCCAACACCCCCATGGAGTTCATCATCCTCCCTGATAGGAAGGGCACTAGGGCCAGAGAGGGGATGGTTTGGGGGTTCCCAGGAGTGGGGCCAGGATTGAACACAGGTCTTCCAACTCCAGGCCATGTCCTTTTTCACACTGACACTCTCCCTAGAGCCGCAGCTTGAAGAGATCAGTGCATCTGGCCCTAGATAGGGCTCCAGATAGACAAGACAGGAGTTAGCTTGGAGCTCCTTGCTCCTCAGCAGTAAGCCCCCTCCTCCTGGGAGCCTTGAAGAGCCCACAGGATGGGCATGGGCCCTGGAGATGGGAGACGTGGCTTTGAGCCTCAGCTTACCACGTGCTTGCTGTGGGAGACTGGGCAGGTCACTAACCCCTCTGGGGCTGCACGTCCTCCTCTGAAAGGGAAAACGGGTGTCTCACATCAACGCTGGCCAGGTGTGCCCAGGGATGAGTGTCAGCCCTCCTTGGCGCCTGCAGCTCTGCTGCCCCTAGATACCCCCAGGAAAGCTCCGTATGCCACCAGCTCCTGGCCCCGCCGCACTTGGGCTCCTCCTTAATTCTACCTACAGCGCCCTCTGTGGGCCTCAGCAAGAGCTGCCGCCGACTGTTCAGCCACTGATCGCCTTGGGCTGCCAGCATCCCTGGGGGTTTCAGTTGAGGGACTGAGAGGAGCTGTCAGGGGTCCCTCCTGTAAACCACTGTAATGAACAACAAAGAAAAATCTAATCTGTTAATGGAGGCCTAGACCCTCGTGAAGACCACCCATCTATTCAAATATAAATAGCCGCGTGCTTAGGAAAGTGTGCAGGTGTGCAGATGGGGAACACACCTGCACGCACGCGCACACACCAACACACACCCTGTCACAGGCACGCACAATTTACGGGTTTTATTTAGTGACCAGCAACCGTGCAAATGGTGTCGGGGCCTCCCGCAATGAATACCTGTGGGGAGGATGGAGGAGGGCCTGGTGGGGGAGGGGCAGGACCAAAGCTGTGGACTGTCCTCTCACCTCAGAGTCACTCTCTCACCTCTCCCAGGGCTGGACACACATGGAGGCAGCAGCTGTGTGGGGAGCTGCCCATCAAGCGAACGGGCGGTCCCTCTACGGTCAGGGTCTGGAGGACTTGGAAGCCAAGGCACCGCACAGACCCCGGGGACGGGAAGCAGAGACTCCAGGGAAGGTGATTGGATCCGGTACCTGCCAATCCATAAGGGGGTGGGGACTAGGGGCGAGTAGCCCAGGGAGTGGCCAGGAAAGGGGGCCTTCTTCTCGTGGGCGGGGGCGACACCCTTCAGGAATCACCTGCTCCCAGCACCTCGCAGCTCTTCCTTGTCCGTCTGGGGGTCTCTGTGACTCCAAGATGCTCTGAGCAGGGCCTGCATGTGGTCTGCACTTGCCTGTGTGTGATCGTGTAACTCTGACTCTGCACAGCGCTGTTGGCTGTGCTGTGCCATGATGAGTGTACTTGTGTGTGTCCACGAGGTTAGGGGATCTGCAGCCGGCAGAGCATAGCTCGAGCATGTGTGTGGCCATGTGTCCGGCGCATGCTCTGTCACTCTGACACCCATGACTGAGCGTGCTCCAATGTGTCTGCTGTAAGCTATGCATGTAACCAAGTGTGGGTGATGTGTACCTCTCTGTGTTGGTTGGACATACCTGGGGAGGAAGGGGCTGCAAGCTGTGTATGTGCTCACCATGAATGTCCTGAGATCAGGATGTCACTCGGAACACTTGTGGCTATTAAAAGAAGGCCAGCTGTCGCCCAAGTGCCTATCGAATGGAATGTCGATGGCGATTAGAGAAGGCCATATTCTGGAACACTGGAAATGCCATGTGCACAGGCTCCCAGGCAGCCCTTCGCCCCAGCTGACAGCTCCCTGTCTGCCCCTCCTGTCACACCCACACAACACCCCCAGCTCGGCTCCTGGGCTCCTCAGGCTTCCCTAGCTGGTCCAAGGCCAAAGGCACATTCCTGCCTTTCTTCCTTCCCGAGTGCTGTGCCCTGTGCGTCCAAGAACTAGAGCCCTGGGCTGTCCCTGCAGTTGGGGTACCTCAGCCTCCCCCAGCATTCCCCCAAAGGGCACTGCCCCCTGTCCTGGAGTCCAGGCACTGTGCATGCCACAAAGGCCAGGACAAAGGCCTGGCAGTGACCCCCAGGCTGACCAGGCACTGATGAAAGACACAGTGCCTGTCTTGGAGGGATACTGGGCTGGGCTGGGGTGCTGGGCAGCCATCAGCAGTCACCAAACACATGTGATAAGTGCTGTCATCGAGGTGTGAGCACACAGGGTACTGAAAGCAGGGGCAAGTCCCCAACGCTCCTCAGGAAGGTAGAAATGAAGCAGGGATCTGCAGTCAGCCGGGGCAGGGAGTGTGGGGAGCACTGAGTGGTCCAAGATGAGGATACAGCCTGTGTGACTGTGTAAACACAGGGGCACAGGGGCACAGGGGAGGGAGCTCAACATACCCTGGAGCAGGATGTCTCTCTGTTCCAGGAGATACCGGCCAGAGGTACCCTGGAAATTGGCAGTGGGGGACAAAGGAGAGCGAAGAGGGGCAGGAAGTGGTAGGAGCAGTGGGAAGGCCCCATCAGGGACTGGCCTGAGGTGTCTCCAGACCTGATCTGGGGACAAGTAGCCCCGGAAGGGGGTTGGTCAGCTTTGCAAGGTGAAGACCAGAGGAAACCAGTGCTGCAGGGCAGGCAAGGAATGATCCATTTAAGGGCAGCGGAGCGAGGGGTGATTGCAGTCTCCACATGTGGAGGAGAGGAGAGGAGAGGATTGGCTGGTGGGGGTGAGGATGAGTTCATTTGTGGCCCAGGGAGTCAAGAGCCCGGGGAGCATCCCAGGAGCTGCTGTGCAGGCAACACTAGGCATTGCTGGTTCCTACTCTGGCATGTGGACTCTGGGAAGGCCCATCCCTGACCCAGGACACAATCTGGCCCTTCCATGCAACCTCCCCTAGCCCTCGGTGACCCAGTGTATGGAGGGTCATTGAGAGACTGCCTCCAGTGAACTGCTCCTCCACTAAACAGATGTGTGCTGTTTGTTTGCAGACCAAGGGGCTGCTCCCCAGCCTGGACCCCAGGATGTAGGACGCCCACTGGCCCTCCCTTTCTTCTGGGACACGTCCAGCCCCCCAACATCTCCTGCATACACACAGATCCAGGATTACCCTGTGAGCCTGCAGGCTCTGGAAGGGGTCCTGTCACCCGTGCTGCATGGAATTCGAAGTCCCACCCCCATGTCCCCTCTCCACACTTCAAAACTCCTGCCCCAGAATGTCCTCCGCACCCACTTTCCAACTCAGCAGCTGCACCCCAGGCTCAGCCTGAAGGGTATGTGCCCAGGCCCTCCGGCTTCCCGAGTTGTCTGCCTCTCCTCAAATGCTGTGTGCTGCAATTGTCCAGCCGATGACAATGGTGATGGCTCCAGGGAACACACAGCTATTTATGAGCTTCTGTACCCAGGCTGGGCCTGTCACTGGCATAGGAAGTCCAGCCCCGCATCTCCCACTGCCAAGAGCTGAAGCCAAGCACAGACCTCCCTTTGCACACTGGAACAGTTACTTACCTCTGGCTTCTTCCCCCAGCATACCGTTGTCGCTGTGGCCCACATTCCTGTGCACACGGGCATTTGCAGACACGCTCTCCCGTAGCTACCTATCTGAATGCACACCAAGCACATGCGTGCGCACTCTGCATCTGTGATTCGTTTCATGTAGTGGTCTCAGCTCCTCCCAGGGCTGTGTGGATCTGACAGGTATAGGAAAATAAACAGCAGAGGTGTCCTCAGACAAATATGGTCTCTACCTTTTGGTGCTGTTATGGGAGCGAGAACCAGGGCCTGGCCTCTGATGCCTCCAGAAACTTCACTTCCTCCCCTCCCTCTGTCCCCATTCTTGGGACTTTCACTCTGCAGGCCCACCTCGAACTGCAGGGAGCACCAAAGAGAAGGGACAAAGGCCAGGCTGGCCCCCATCCCCACTCACTCCCCAGTGAGCCACTGAGCTCCGCCCAACCCATGGGTACCAGCTGCTCTCTGACTGGCTTCAGGTCTCCCGGGGGGAGGCAGATGGAGGGAGGCCGGCCTTTGCCTTTAAGAGCATTCTCCTGCCACCGCTCCCTTTCCCCAGAGGCGAGCTTCATCAGGCAGGAGCCAGAGGCCAGAGAAAGAGCCTGCAGCTCCAGGTACAGCCTCCCCCAGCTCCCCAGCCCTGTGCAGGGTGGGTGCCTTCCTTCTCCCATACTGGTTATGCCCTGTTGCTGGGTCCTCCCCAGACTGGCAGGATGGACAGACACCCCTAGGAAAGGGCATAAGGCTGGAGTTAGGGATGAATGTCACGGGGCTTTGCCAGGAGGGGCAGGGAATGGTACGGGGGAGGGATGCTGGCCATGGACTGCTGGCCTCCTAGGCTGGGCTGCGTGATATAGGGTGAAGGAGGTGATTAAGTGGGGAAGGGACACAGGTCTTTCCCTGGCTTCTTCCACTTGATAGTTTTGTGACCTTGGGCAAGTGACCAAACAACCCAGTAATATGGACGATCCTACCTTGCGCTTTGCATGTGCCAGACGCCAGGTGTAAGGCTGGAAGCTGAGAAATGACTCACACCCAGGCCTGCACTGACTCCTGAGGGTCCAAGCCAGAGCCCTCCAAGAGGGCCAGCAAGCAGCCAATCCAGTTGCCTCCCCTGAGCCTCAGTTTCCCCAACCAGGGAGCTGGGGTGGGCCTTGATCTATCTCCAGACTACATAGGGACCTGAGGTCTTTCTTGAGGAAGGGGTTGGCCCAAAGACCACACTCCAGAAGTCCCAAGGCGCCAAGGCCCCCACCCAGAACACATTGTCTCTGGGGTACGGGCTGAACATGCCACACATGCTTCTCTTCCCTACCCCTCCTGGCCCTGTGTCCTAGCAGCTGAGCAAATGGCGTCTCCTCCCTTCTCCCTGCCCCCGCCATTCCTGTGCAAAGGGCACAGGGCCTGGTGTGTGGCACTGGCAGCTGGAGCTTTGCATGCTGCCGTCAAGTTTTCCAGAGTACAAATGAGACAGGAGAGCCAGGAATAACTGGCCGGGCCCCCAGGGGGTCTGGAAGGGGTGGGCCTGCCTCAGACCTACTTTCAGACCCCGTGTCAAGGGGGTGCAAGCAGAGGGCCAGCTGCCCAGGACCAGGGCTTTGGGAGGCATCCATGGCCACTGGGAGCCCATGATCTGGCATACATCCTGTAGGAATCGGCCCAGGCTCCAGTGTGGCCTGGGTCCACTCCTTGCGTGACCTTGGAGAAGTCATTTAACCTCCCTGAGGCTTGTCTCCTGCAGGCCCAGGTGGCAGCCTCTCAGGATCCCAGGGAGTGAAGGGCCCGTGCTGAGCTTGGCCATGCCCAGAGCTGCTGCTATTATGATCATTTTTACGGCTGGACAACCCTGGGCCAGTCCCAGACCAGCTAGAGCCTCAGCTCAGGCACCTCCAGGGCGCCACATTGGATAAAGCACAAGCTTAGAATCCTGGGCGAGGACCACAGGGCAGCAAAGTCCCTGCCCAAGGGAGCTCAGGTTCCCCCTATCTTCTGAGCAAGAGGATGGGTACCACGGAGCAGGAAGAGCAAGTGTCTGCGCTCTCCAGAGGACACAGGAGCAAGGAGACCAGGGCATTCTCACCAACCTGGCCAGTCCCCCTTCCTGCCCCCTGAGGGGTGCTGGGTGCCGGACATCCCTCCCCAGGGGCTATATTAGCCGTGTGAGTCACGGTGGACCGGCTGGGAGGCCACAGGCGGGCGGGCACAGTGTAGGGTTACAGTCCATTTATGGGCGCAGCCGAGGGCAGATATCAGTGTCGATGGCATTCGCTCCCAGCTATTCTTAGGAGCCTCTCAGGAGCTCCACACAGCCCTGCCGGGCAGCAAGGGACAGAACAGGCAAGGCCAGGGGGGCAGGGGCAGGGACAGAGGTGCGGGCCGGGCAGGCGGAGTGTGTGAGTGCCCTCTCACTCAATCCTCTCTACCTTTTGTTCACAGAGGTGACTGCTGACAGCACCGGCATGTCTTACAGTGTGACCCTGACTGGGCCCGGGCCCTGGGGCTTCCGTCTGCAGGGGGGCAAGGACTTCAACATGCCCCTCACTATCTCCCGGGTGAGTGCACCCTGCCACAGCCTGGCACCCGAGGGGCCAGGCACACTTGGAGGAAGGCATGTGTGTCCATCTGTCTGTCTGTCTGTCTGTCCTTTCTGAGGCTCTCAGAAAGCAGAGCATGTCCTATCCCCTGGGACTGGCCTGGTCCTCTGCTCTCAGCCACAGCTGTTTGCTCACCGGAGCCTGCTGGCCTGTTACGAGTGTGAGAAATCATGAACAGGTGGTAGGTGTTTTCAGCAGAGAAGAAAATGCTGAGTTTTCAGGCAGGCAGGCAGGTAGCTGGGCAGAGAATACAGTGCCTTCCTAATCCCTTCCCTGTTAGGGTGGGCTCTGGGTGCCCCCAAGCCCAGAACATTTCCCCAGAGATGGGCAGCTGCTTTGGGAAGGGAGGATTCCCAGCATTAAGAGCGCAGGTGATGGGTAGGTGGATAGACGGACGGACAAACTGTTGACCTTGGTTGCCCTGCTGTCAGAGCGTGGGGCTGGGCTGAGTACGGGCTCCAGCACCCCCTCCATCCCAAGCTTGAGACGCCAGCCCTCTGGCTCATGGGGCTGGGCCTTCTTCCCTCACCTGCTTGAGCTCTTCCCCATTCACCATGGCTGCTTTGTCTGTCTCATGTCTGGTTCCCCACATGCGCTGGGGCCTGCGGAGATGGCCCCATGTCCTGTGATGTCTGTGACGGGGAGCAGCACGGCCTGATGCGGATGACACAGAACATTGGGGGTTGTCTGAGTAACTCTACTGCCTGGCTGGAGACAGCAACACCAGAAAGGCAGAAAGCTAGCCATGCTCCCGAGGAAGCACTCAGGAGCAGGACTGATGGGAGACCAGCACCTGGACCATAGCAGGCGCTCACTCAGTATTTGTCAAACAGAGACTCCCCAGCAAGGCACTGGTAGACACTGAAGACAGGGCTGAAGGCCCCAAGGCTCAGGGTGAACCGTGAGGCATACAGGGCAAGGACAACCCTGCCTGGTGTCTGAGCCCCTGGCAGTGCTGGCCTGGGCACGAGGCGGGACGAGGAGGTCCCCAGGCTGTCACTGGAGGGTAGTGGGTGGGCAGGGATATCTGGGCTATTGCCTACCAGGAGAACAAGAAGACAGTTTCTTCTCTGGGGCCTTAGGGACTTGGCTGGGGCCTGGGGGCTAAAGGAAGGGGTTGGAGGGGAGGCACTTAAGCGGGCAAGGCCTGAAGGTGCTTGGCAGAGGTGCCAGGGAGCCTGGGCAGAGGGTCAGGAGCCAACACCCCCACTGGAGGAGTAGTCTCTGTTTTGGAACTTTGGGTTCTATGGGTACTTGGGGGGACCCCAGAAGTAGAAGCCCCACCCAGGGGTGCCGTGAGAGCCTCATAATAGCCACAGAGACCTCATGCTTCCAGGATGGGTGCTGGCCTGGCTCTGGCACAGGGAACAGGCTCTGCCCTCCGTCATTCACCTGGAGATGTGGCTTGTGCTAACCTAGAGACTCCACCCTCCAGACCGACTGCCCTGGAGACCACAGGGTCCTGGACACCCACAGCCTAGCACACTTTGCATGATGTGGTGGCCTGTGGCCATGTGAGCCCCAGCAGATTCCCCACTACGCCGCACAGCTCCCACCCCCACGGTTGCAGGCCTCATTCCTGTACAAGGTGGAGCTCTCTCATAGGTCCTGTGGCCTCCCCTGCCTGGGTCTGCACCCACATGTGCCCCAGCTCCACCATCTCGAGGCCTCCTGCTGGTGCTCTCTGCCCTATCCCTCTGGGTGCAAATTGGCCACCAGGCCCAGTGGCACTCAGGATAGTCAATGACCTCACCCAGGGTCTATGTGCCACCTGGCCCCAACCAGCCAGGGGCTTAAATGGCAGTCCAGAGGCCTTAAGCTAGATAGCAGGAGGAATGTCGTTACTGCGGGGAGGGGGTGTGTGGGGATGTGCTGGATCCAGTGACTGGGGGGACTTTTAATAATAGAACCTGAAGTTCAGGCAGGGCACTGGGGGATGGGCATAATGGCCTCTCAGCTTCCTTCAGGGGCATACTCCAAATCACTTGAGCCATGGAGCAGGCTGGACTAGGTGCTGGAGCCCTCCCCAGGGCTTGAAGCTTGTTGAGAAATTCTGGTGGTGGGCTGCTGGTAGCCTGGCCTTGTGTCCTGGTTCAGTGCCACTGGCCAGGCAGGCCTTGTGGAAACAGCACTACCATCCCACCAGGGCCGTAGGATTTCCGGCTCACCAGGCCCTTCTGCACGAGGGACATCTCCCTAAGCGGGAGGGAGGGCCAGAGCTCTCTGGAGGAAACCCACTCCCACCCCAGCCAGGACCTGAGCCTGTGTCATAGGGCTCCGGAGGCAGGAGCCTGTGACCCTGTGTGGTGGGCAGGCAGGTGAGGCTGGGATCATCACCTCGCTTCAGAGCCTGGCAAACTGAGGCTTGACTTTGCTCACAGGACAGGGATGGCCATGGGTGGATCTCCTGTGTCCTGGTCACTCCTAACTCCCATGCCGGCCCGCTCAGCCCTCTGACTGGGAATACCAGAGAGGCACTTGGGAGGGCCTGTCCCCTCTCAGCTGCAGGTGTGCACTGCAGCTCCTCCTGAAAGGACACAGGCCACCTGCAGGCTGGGTGGTGGCTCCCAGGGACCCACGGCAGCAACCTTGGGGCAGTGGCATCCCCTCAAGGCCTCCCTTCAGAGGGTCTCCGCTTGCAGACCCACAGAGAAGGGGGTTCAAGAGGTAGCATGGGAGCGAAGGGTGGTGGGGAAATACCTTTATTTATCCTGGACAGGCGTGGCTGCACCTGCAACATGAGCTGCCCTCTCACCCCACCCCAGCCAGTTCTCCAGGAAGTGGGGAAGGGGAACAGCCCAGAGAGGGAGCAGCTCCAAAGGCCCAGCCCCGACTGCCCTGGCAGCTGGCCAGAGGCTGGAGCCATGGTCTAGGGTCTCGCCTTTGTGCCTTTTATGCCCAGGCTTTGGGGAGAGGAGCATGCTCTGTTCGGCTCTGCTGCTGTCAGCTGTGTCGCCTCATTTACCTGCTCAGCCTCAGTTTTTCTCACTTTTAAAATGTGGATAGCGGCCTGGGCACTGGGCTCATACTTATAATCCTAGCACTTTGAGGGGCCAAGGGCGGCAGATCACTTGAGGTCAGGAATTCGAGATCAGCCTGACCAACATGGTGAAACCCCTGTCTCCACTAAAAATACAAAAATTAGCCGGGTGTGGTGGTGTGCACCTGTAATCCCAGCTACTCGGCAGGCTGAGGTAGGAGAATTGCTTGAACCCAGTAGGCAGAGGTTGCAGTGAGCTGAGATCGAGCCACTGCACTGCAGTCTGGGTGACAGAGTAAGACTCCATCTCAAAACTAAATTAATTAATTAATTAAAATAAAATGGTGCCTTCCACACCTGTGAGAGCACTTTCTAACAGGCACTTGTGAAAACTTTCCACATGTTGTCTACCAGGGCTGGTTGTGAGGCTGGTCAAGTGGGAGGCTGAGCCTGGGCCTAGGAGGGGCCCGCCTCTCTATGGAAGCCCTCCGTCCCTAGGGCCTCAGCCGCCCTGCCTGCAGGCTGACCTGGAGCATCAGCCCAGAGGCCTTTCCTCCTCCTCTGCTGGTTTCGGTTCCGGTATTTATCAGACTCTCCCAGCTGTGATGGGGACATGCTGAGGACAGAGGGTCTCTGGGGAGAGGAAGGGGGATGGGCTGAGACTATTCTGGGGTAGCTGTGCCTGCAATTCCTGGAATTTTGGGGCTGCTGGAGCACGTAGTGTTATTTCTTGGGCAGCTCTTAGCAGTGCTGACAGGCCGTGCTGTTTATAGCTGCACTGAAGGTCAGGCAAGCCTCCGAGGGCTTCTGTGGGGCTGGCAGGGACCTACCCGCAACATCCATCTATCAACAGGGGAAGATAAGCGGCCAGAGGCTCAGAAGCTCACAGCTGGGGAATGCATTCTTAGAGGTCCCCCAGGCCAGGTCCTCCCTGCCGCTCAGAACTGCATCTGACTCTGCAAGGGCTCCAGAAAGAGAGGACTCGAGGCTGGCTGGGTCCTGGGGAATGAACTAGACCCCTGGAGACCCCCAGGCCAGGATGCAGGGCAAAGGCAACTGCATGAACAGCCCCAGGGCTCCGCGGGCTACAGGCATTGCAGGGTAGCCAGTGTCAGGACTGCAGAGCTGTCTGAGGAAGTCTGGGCCAGGCCCTGCAGGGGAGCCCTCTGGTCTGGTGGGTAGCTCCACAATCCCCTAAGTCTTCTTCCTTTTCTACATGGTCCCCTCTCATCCAGAGGCTGCCCCTGACTGCAAAGACCCTCCCCCACACCGAGCCCTCACCCCCAAACACAGCTTCAACCAGATTCCACCTCTGCCCAGGACCCCCTCTTGGATGCAATAATGGACCTTGCTGGTGGCCCCTGAGAGCCAGTGCCCGTGAGGGCATTTTACTGGCCACAACCAAGACACAGATGGAACTGTGGACCTGGACAGGGGGAAGAAAGGCAGGAGAGACTCAAGAGACGCTGGAGGAAAGCCAGGGGAGGTGTGGTCAGCTAGAGAGGGGCAGTGATCCCTGCCTTTGGACACAGGAGGTCGCTGACACGTGTGGAGTAGCGGGGCCAAAGGCAGGCGGCTGTGTGTGAGCAGGTGGGATGCAGTGGCAGTGGGGCCAGGACGTGCAAGTCACTTCTCAGAGGAGTCTGGAGGTGCAGAAAGGAGACATGACAGGAGCCACTTGGAGCCACCCAGGCAGGCAGGCAGGCAGGCAGGCAGGCAAGCAGAGGCTTATTTACCAGCCAGGATGGGGGTGGGGAGTGGGACCTTGGGGAGATAGAAGGTTCCAGTGAGAGGGTGAGCATGAGCAAAGCCCCAGGGGAGGCCAGATGGGAAGGGAGCGAGCAGGGCAAGACAGTAATTTAATCAAACAATGAAAATGCACTTTGGGCACCCCTAACCCAGGCAGGCAGTCTGGGAGTGTGTAGAAGGGAGCTGCTGGAGCTGGTACCCTTCCTACCCATCTGCTGCCTGCCCTCAGCCTCCACCCACCACATCTACACTGGCAGATCTAGAAGAGGAGGAAGGCAGGGGCCTGCCTGGTTTGAACACCGGGAGTGAACGATGGCCAGAAACTTCTGCAGAGCCCAGCTGCTCTCCCTGCTGCCAGGGAACTGGGGAAATAGGAGCTGGCGGCATGGGTGCGTCTGAAGCCCCACTGGCGCCTCCTTTTAGCTGGACCCTGGACAGAACTTTCCGCCCCTCCCCCTAACACCCAGATCCCTCTAGGGCCAGCAGGCTGGCTCAGAACTGGTCGGTCAGGGCTGGCCCCTCAAGCCCCACCCTCTGCCAGCTGTGTATCTTATTTCCTGTGAAGCCCAGGGATGCAGCCTGCCAGCCTCGCACCTTCTGGGGGTAGCGGATGGGGTCAGCACTGTGCCTTCTGGATTTGGAGTTTTCCTGAAACTCTCTCAGCTCTCCACTCTCCTTACATAATCCCCTGTTTAACGACTTAATCCTCACAACAATACCAAGAAAGGCATTGTCACTCTCTTGACAATGGAGGGCTTGGAAGCTGGCACTGGAGCTGGGAGCTGGCTCATACTGGCACCTGTGCTCCTCCTTTGCTGCCTCCCCACCCCTGGCCCCCAGTATGCACAGGTGGCTCTGGCACCAATTATCCCTGAGCTGCCCTTGGGGGTACCCTAAGACCTTGGCTCAGCAAGGCAGAACGGCTCCTAGGGGTGGGGGGCTGATCTTGGCCTCCAAACACCTGCAGCCTGTCTCGGGAGCTTTGGAGACAGGAGCTGGGTGCCCCACCCTGAGACCATTCTAGGCTCTGCCCAGGGTTGAGTTTCCAGGGTTTAGAGGGGCCCATTGGCTGGAGAAGACGAAAATGTGAAGTGGGAATGAAACGCTCATTCAAGGGAGATATTTAAATGCCCAAAGGGAAATAGAAAGATTAAAAAGAAAAAGAAAATTACAGCTCTAAGACTTTGGGTTATTTGGGCCCTTTCTGAAACACAGAAAGGAAAGAGGAGGATGGAGTCAGACAAGAGAGATGCAGAAGCGTCATGCCTAAACGGCACTCTCCATGAGCCCTGGGCTCTGGGCAAGGGTCTGAGGGTGCCCCCTTTCGACCCACCCAGGCAGACTGCTCCTGAAATGGGGTGAAAGCATGGATGGCTCCTGGTCATCTGTAGGATTCCTGCCTCCATCCTGCCTGGCGCACCTCCCTAGAGAAGGATATCAGCACCTCAACCCCAACCCTGAGGGATGTTGGGCCCTGCTCAGGGCAGCCAAAGCCCAGGCCAGCTGAGTCCTGACAAGCAGACACAACTGCAGGGGAGAGGTGCCAGGCAGGGGATCCAGCTTGGCCACTCCCCCCTGGTCAGAGGCTTGGCTACTGACCAGACCCCAGTATGCTGAGCTCTCCCTTGGGACCAAGTATCCCCCCGCCACCGCCCAGCCCATACCTGAAGATGACGGGGAGCCAGGCAGGTCCAGGTGAAAGGAAGTGTGGATACCTGGAAGGAGTACTGGTGCCAGCTGGCCCACGCCTATGGGAGAAAGAAGTCTCTGAGGTGGCTCCAGAGGGAGAACATTGAGATGGCCCTGTAGAGGGCCCTGCTGATCTGGCTGTCCCCGGACTCTTTTGTATGTCGTTCTGGTGCCGCTGCTCACACTGTCATCATGATCTTCTGGACACAACTCCCATCCTTTCTGGTAGTGTCTCCTCTGTGACTGAGGCCCCCGCCCTTCTGCGTGGGGTCTGCAGCAGCCCAGCTCTGAAGGGGGATGACCCCTTCTCTGTAAGTGGTTAGAAGCATTTGGGGGTGCCCTGCCATGAGAGAGCCTTGCTGTGGGGGTGTCCTGCTGTGGGGGAGCCCCACGGGCAGTTTACTAGGACGGAACAGGCATTGCAAAATTCTCCCCGAAAAGAAGTACTCTGGTGCCTGCAGCTTTCTTTGAAATGCCCAGGAAATGAGATGGATTGATGGATGTGCAGGGAGGAAGTGCGATAAAGCAAAGTGAGTGAAATGTTATGGTAGAGCCATGGCGGTAGCTGTTCAGGTGTGCACTTTAGAATGTTTTCTACTTTTTCTGCCTAGAAATTTGTAAAAATGTCTATAATAAAATGTTGGGGATCGCATAGAGTAGTAGGGAAAGATGATTTTCTGCAGGACAGGCCTGGCTGTGCAGCTCAACTTGCCCCCAGGAGTCCCCTCTGTCTAGAAAACTGTTTTGTTCTCCTTCTCTGATGTTGGTTTTTACCCTTTGTTCACCTTTACACTCAAGGCAGCAACACACTCCTGTCATTCACAGAGGCTATGGCAATGAGTTTGGGAGTAAGGGCTATGTGTATTTTAAGAAATCTCAAGTTGCTCTAAGACGCCCCAGCAGAGCCTGGAGGACAGGCTGGACTTCACAAAGCAGACACTGTGGCTTCCTGGCAGCCCAGGCATTTGTCTCTGTGTTGTCCTTTCCTGTCTCTGCAGATTCCAGGCTTGGGGAGAAGTGCTCTGAGCACAAGGTGGCCAGTATTTTAAGAGGGCACCTCAAGCTGGGTATGCTGGCTCATGTCTGTAATCCCAGCACTTTGGGAGGCTGAGGCAGGTGGATCACTTGAGGTCAGGAGTTCAAGACCAGCCTGGCCAACATGGTAAAACCCCCATTACTACTAAAAATACAAAAATTAGCCAGGCATGGTGGTGTGCGCTTGTGGTCCTAGCTACTCGAGAGACTGAGGCAGGAGAATCACTTGAACCCAGGAGGCGGAATTTGCAGTGAGCCGAGATCACGCCATTGCACTCCAGCCTGGGTGACAGAGTGAGACCATGGCTCAAAAAAAAGGGGGGGGGGGGGGGCACCATAGCCCCTAAGGCTGAAATGGCAGATTAACAGCATTTGGAGAGGGCTCTCCTGGTCTTGCTGTTATCACCCACGTAGTGTAGGGCAGTGTTTCTGTGACCGGTAACGTGGCCATGCAGAGACAATTCAGTTCCTGGGCTGCATCTGCAGAGCCCATCTGGGAGTGGGCTGGGCACTGGTGACTGGTGATTGCAGGGCATCCTGGTTTGGAAGGGGCTTCCCTGTGAGGGACCTGGCAGGAACTTCCATCCATGTCTATAAGCCCAGGGCCTGGCCAGAGCCACAGCCAGACTTGGCACCTGGGGCAAGGGACTGTCCCCAGAGCCTCTCTGGGCACCATCTAGGATGGTTCTCAGAACTTGGCCTGAATCTAGCTTCTGCCAGTGCTAGGAACTGGCTTAGTCCTTGGGTTGTAGCCAGAAAGGTGACTGGGATGTACTCAGAGAAGCCCAGAGAACTGGCTGGTGGGCATGTTTGGGAGGCGAAGCCAAGGAATACCTCCAGCCACAGCTTGCTGGGGGTGGGGTCCAGAGCCTCCTCTTTCCTGTGATGTCACTGAAGGCCAGGCCTGCATGGCACTCCTCATGATGTCATGGGGGTCGGGGACCTCCAACATGGTATGGTGGGAGTCAGGTCATAAAGCCATTCTATGTGAGATTAGCAGGGGCCAGCGCATTCCATGTGATGTCATAGGGGTACCGCCAGAGTCTCTGGCATTCCATGAGGTATCTTTGGGGGTGGGGCTACTAATGTCACTAGGGACCAGCCATCAAGCCATTTTAGATGACATCATTAGACCCTCTGGAATTCTGCGTCTCGTGTGATATCACTGTGGGTGGGGCCGCCACAGTATTCAGCGTGCTGTTACTGGAGGCTTGGTGTGCAGAATTTGGCATCGTGCATGATGTCACCGAGAGTGCAGTCTGAGCCATGATGACATCCCAAGTAGTGTTCCAGGAGGTGTGGCCTTCCTGAGATCCCATGGGGAATTCCCAGGGTGGAGTTGCAGTGGCATTCTGTGTGGTTACATTGAAGATGGGGCCTCCAGACTGTAACATTCTGTGATGTTATTGGGGCGCAGGATTTGGGAACTGGCCCCCACACCTGCACCCCGCCTTCTAGCGGTATGACACCAATTACAGAACCCTAAGCCCTGCGCTATTTCCCAGCCAACTTTGCTCGCCCAGGCAGGGTTGCTGGCTACCTCACCCTCTCCACATCTGTCAGGTAGCACAAAGCACCTGGGACTAAGATGCTTTTGAGTGGGTGCCTGGCAGTATCTCTCGGATGCTGCTGTGTCTTAGCTCCTGCATCTCTCTTTTCTCCTGCAGTCTGAAAAGTGCTCCATAGCTTTGCAAGCTGCAGGGGTTATAAGAAGCTAACCAAGGTTACAAATAGCCAGCAATTTTTTTTTTTTTTTTTTTTGATACAGAGTCTCGCTGTGTCACCCAGGCTGGAGTGCAGTGGCACAATCTCAGCTCACTGCAACCTTCACCTGCTGGGTTCAATCAGGGGTTCAAGTTATTTTCCTGCCTCAGCCTCACAAGTAGCTGGGACTATATGCATACGCCACCATGTCCAGTTAATTTTTTTGTATTTTTGGTACAGACGGGGTTTCACCATGTTGACCACATTGGTTTTCACCATGTTCGAGGCTGATCTCACATTCCTGACCTCAGGTGATTCACCTGCCTCAGACTCCCGAGGTGCTGGGATTACAGGCATGAACCACCACACCCGGCCGCCTGCAAAATATTTTTATGAGACAGGGTCTTCCTTTGTCACCCATGCTGGAATTCAGTGGTGCACAATCATAGCTCATTGTAACCTCAAACTCCTAGGCTAGAGTGACCCTCTCACCTGCCTCCTTAGTAGTTAGAACTACAATCATGCACCACCATATCCTGCTAAATAGTTTTAATTTTGTAGAAACAGGGTCTGGGCTATGTTGCCTGGGCTAGCCTCAAACTCCTGGCCTCAAGCAATTCTCCCACCTCAGCCTCCCAAAGTGCTGGGATTACAGGCATGAGCCACCATGTCCGGCAGCCTCCAAACCTTAATAGCTCAGCACAACAAAAGTTTCTCATTAATCCAACATCCAATACAGTGCTCCTTAAACACCTCTCCTCCTCTCCATTCTCTGCTTTCAGTCCGTCAAGCAGAGAGTGTGCAGGATCACAAGGAAGGTTGCTAAGGGCAGACCTGGAAGGGGCGTACCTTGCTTTCACCCTCATTCCATCGGCCAGAGCTAGTCCTATGGCCTCAGTCAGACACAGAGCTCTAGGAAATGTGGTAGCCACATGCTGGGAAGAGGAACTAGGCTTGGTAAGCAGCTGGTACTGGCCGTAACGAATGAAAGACAAAATGATGGCGTCTGCTAAATGCTCCCAGTGACTCTTCCCTAAGGACTGGCCTGTCCTCAGGACCACCTTCCTTATGCTCACCCCCCACCTCTGCTGTCCAATCAGATCACACCAGGCAGCAAGGCAGCCCAGTCCCAGCTCAGCCAGGGCGACCTCGTGGTGGCCATTGACGGCGTCAACACTGACACCATGACCCACCTGGAGGCCCAGAACAAGATCAAGTCTGCCAGCTACAACCTGAGCCTCACCCTGCAGAAGTAGGTGGGAGCTCTCCAGAGCAGGGGGCGGAGGCTTGGGTGTGGGCCTGGGGCGGGGGCCAAAAGAGGGATTGTCCCATAGCAATTGAGTGGGCCCAGACCTGGGCTACAGAACTGTGCAGGAAGGTAAGGACAGCCCTGTGCCAGAGGAAGGACCAGGCTCAGGTCATTGTCAAACACCTAGAGGCTGACATTACTGCCTCACTTTACAGATGAGGCTGAGAGGGTGGTCCTGGAGCTGCCCATATATGGGCCATCGGGTCTGGAAGCCAGATCTTCCCTGCTTCCACTTTGCCCAGGCAGCTCCCAGTGACATAGCAGGGGCCCATGGATGCTGACCAAAGTGCGCGAGGGCCATGACTTCTCCATCCTTGTCAGGCCCAGGGCCTTCTTGGGGAGATCCACATGGGGTGGACAGTGGATGTGGGCCCCTCTGGCTCAGCTGCCTAGCTCTCTCTCGCTCTCCCCTCACCAGCGCTGCCCAGGCAGGAGCTCCTGGCTCCAGAAGCAACTTCCTCACTTGATCTCATTTCTGGTTTCTGCAGATCGAAGCGTCCCATTCCCATCTCCACGACAGCACCCCCAGTCCAGTCCCCTCTGCCGGTGATTCCCCACCAGAAGGTAGGTGCTGACTGTGGCGGCGGGGCCCACTCAGCTGTGGTTCCTGGAGTGCTGGCCCTGATCAGCCTGCCTGGTCTTTGGCTGGCCCAGTTGGGCCGATCCCTGCCCCTGCTGCGGCTGACCCTGGGAAAGTGAGGCAGGCCCTTGGGAGAGGCTTTCAAGCCACTCTTGACTACTGGATGTGGGAATGCTGGCCTGGGTGCAAGCCACCCTTGCCATGCCTCGTGGCTGGGCTGATAGGAAACCAGCTTGGACAGCAATATTCTCAGGGGAAGGGTACCCCTCCCGGCCAAACAGGGGATGAGCATCCAGGCTCTGACCCTCATCTGCCGAAGGGGTTGGGGCTAGGTGACTATGGCCAAGGCCAGCTTGAGAAGGAGCTCCCGGCGTGGAAGGGCCTGCCAGCCTCAGGCTTTTCCCCCACCCAGATCTCTCCCTCTGGTTTCCACTTCCCCACCTGCCCCTCCCAAGTGCATGCCCCTGTAGCCCTTAGGACACGCTGGCGATGGCCTTTGAGGCAGGCACGGGGGAGAAGGGAGGCCAAGCCCTGGCTCCAGACCTCACCACTGCCTGGGGCTTTCCCAGGCCTTGCTAAGCAGCTCAACCCCCAGGGTTCCCTGCACAACTTCTCCCGCTGCACGGGCTCACAGTGAACCCACCTGTCCAGTGGGGCAGATTGGGCGGGGGGGCTGGGAGAAAAAAGAGGCTAACTAGGGTGGGGTAGTTCACAGACTGGGAGAGTGGGTGGAGGGCTGCTTGGAAGGTGCAGAGGTGAACTGAGGACCCCAAATGTCAGCTACCCACTTCCTCAGCTTCCCTCTTCTCCTCCCCGCCACCTGCCCACAGCCAGCCCAGGGATCCCATCTCACTGGCTGTGTGGGGTCAGTGGAGCAGGAGGCTGGGCTGTGCCCACTGGGTGCCACTCTCAAGGGCAGGGGGAACAGACACATAACGGGCTATCCCCTGAGCCCTGTACCCACTTCCTTGGGCCATGGGGGACGGCAAGTTTGGCTTGGCTTCCGTGCAGGGCTTGGCACTCTGCCCAGCTGGATGCCAGTCTCAGGACGGGCCAGGAGCCATGTGCCTGTGCGCTCCTCCGCCAGCGTGCTCCCTTCCAGGTGCCGCACCCAGGTGCTCTGGGCTTCAGGCTGTGGGGCTAGCACTAACGCATCTGTTTCAGGTCCACACAGGAGCGCTGGGACGCATGTGGCCTCTAACCGCTCTCTTCTCTCTCCCCTGCATGGCCTGCCCTGTGCCAGGACCCCACTCTGGACACGAACGGCAGCCTGGCGGCACCCAGCCCCAGCCCCGAGGCAAGGGCCAGCCCGGGCACCCCCGGCACCCCGGAGCTCAGGCCCACCTTTAGCCCTGCCTTCTCCCGGCCCTCCGCCTTCTCCTCACTCGCCGAGGCCTCTGACCCTGGCCCTCCAAGGGCCAGCCCGAGGGCCAAGACCAGCCCGGAGGGGGCCTGGGACCCACTCAGCCCGAAAGCCCTGCCGGGCTCGAGCCAGCCAAGGCAGTATAACAACCCCATTGGCCTGTACTCGGCAGAGACCCTGAGGGAGATGGCTCAGATGTACAAGATGAGCCTCCGAGGGAAGGCCTCAGGTGCCGGACTCCCAGGAGGGTAGGTAATGGGCATGCAGCTCTCCGTGCGTGGCCTGGGCCACCTGGGTCCTCGGTGTTCAGCAGACGCCTGGTCAGGTGGTCAGAGTGAGGCGCTGGCCCCAATCCAGCCAGCCCCAAGCCCATGAGGCCAGCGATGATCCTGCGGCGTGTGCCGTGAGCCAGGCGCACCAGCATTTTATACAACCACCCTAGGGTGACATGTCGGATTTTGCAGAGAAGGAAACTGAGGCTCAGAGAAGGTTAAGTCACAGTCCATTTGTCCAGCTACCACATGGCCAAGCCAGTCCTGAATGCAGGAGACTCCAAAACTTTCTCATTAGGCTACCCCCCAGAACAAGACAGCACAGCCTGCTGCCTTCATTAATGGAGTCCCCACCCCCTGGGAGGATGGAGGCAGGAGCAGGAAAGAGTTCCAGAGGTGGAAAAGCAAGTTCTCTGGGACTAGGAATAGTCTGGGAAGCTGCCTAGAGGAGGGAGCCCCTGAGCTGTATATGGAGAGACTCTTGGGCAGTGGCATACAGGGAGCAGGTTTGCAGGACTGACCTTGGCCAGGGTGGGGCTGCGAGGAAGCAGACCCAAAAGAGAAAGGGGCTGTGCAGGAGAACAGCAGCCTCACCCCCAAGGTCTGGGGGGACTCTGGGAGCACACAGTTAAAAGGACACAGGGCTGGGGCACTGTGGAGGGGGCCAAGGGAACGGAGTCCCCACATTGGGCCTGTGTTAGCGCCGAGCCCTTCACACTTATTCTCTCACCCTGACTTCTCTTCCCGTCCTGTGCAATTGGCATAGTGCTCTCTGGTCAGGGCAGGTTGAGTCGAAGCAGTAGAGCCTAGCAGTTCAGGGTTCCTCTTCCGAATCATGGAAGAATCACACTGTCCATGTCTCAGGTTTACTGGGAGGATAAAGGACCCAACACTTGTAAAGCTCTGAGCTTTGTTCTTTCACCCCCTGAACAAAGTTCTGGCCTGGAGCCACCCAGAAGAGTCACAGTAGGAACCTGGTCAGCCTGGCCCAGGCCCATGCCCTTCCCTTTGCCCTTGCAGCCGAAAGCACCTGTGCCCCATCAGGCCACTGCTCCCCGTGGCCCTCAGCTTCTCCAGCTCCCCAGCTCTTTCTGGGATCCTCAGTGAAGCTGACCTCTGGCACCACACAGCTTGCTTCCCTTACCCAAGGTGACAGACCTATATACACCCCCAGGGTTTCCCAGTAAAGGACTTTTGCCAGAAAACTCAGGGAACAGTAGAACAGAGGTGGCCTCCTTGTCCCACCTTTGTTGGGCTGGTAGGTCTTCCTGGTCCTTTCCAGGAACTGGCCCCAGGCAGAGAGGTCAGCCTCTGGTGGCCTGGGACTCCCAGGAGACCCACCTGCAACGATGATAATGTCTCCGCATTCCGACCCTGCTCTCTGCCTGTGGACCAGCTAACAGTCCACATGCCTTATCTCTCAGCAACTCCAGAGGTGGGCATGATTTCCCCCATCTTATAGCTGGAAAATAGACGCTCAGAGAGGCAAGTGATTTACCCAAGGTCACACAGCTAGTAAATGGTAGACAGAACTGGCACGCAGGTCTGCCTGACTCCACTTTGCATTGAGACAGGGACGTGTCTACCTGCTCAGGGAAGTGAGGAGCCAGGCCCACCTGTACTTCCCATGGTGCCTGAGGTACCCTGCCGCTGGTACAGGGGCTGCCCAGACCCTGAAGAATGTGTAAATTATTACTTAGTGCTGAGAGCTGCCGAGTTTGACAGTTTCCTCCAAGGGATGGTGGGCTAAGGGAGGGTGTGCAGTGGGTGCATTATCCAAAGTGAAAGCTGATACTGCTGTTCCAGGCCATGCCGGCAGGAAGGGCTAGAGCGTCTGACCTGGGCTAGCCTAGGGCAACCCCTGCTGGGCTGAGGCCAACACCTTTGCTCACAGGCAACAGGGTCAGCAAGCGCTAATCCCTGAGCTTGTCCACGGCATACTTCTCCCGTGCTGAGCACCTTAGACTCAGGACCCGTTCAGTCTGCACGACCCACCTGTGTGGTAGACACTACATCTCAATATAAAGAATTAGGAAACAGGCTGAGACAGGTGGGTAATTTGCCCAGAGTCACAGTGCTAGGAAGAGGCAGGGTCACGACTTGAACTGTGTCCTGTCTGGCTCCAAAAGGAAGCCCCTTCCGCTGCTGTCTCCTCTGGGCAGCTTGCAGTGCAATTCCTTGCAGCTCGTATCCTCTTGGAAGGAGGAGAGAGAAACAGACATGGTGCAAGGGCAGGCAGGCATGGGCATCCCTGCAGCCCCCTTCTTCTCCTCCGCTCTGGGGCTGGTGCTGAAGGACAGTATCCCTCAGGCCACGCAGTGCAAAGGCCCCTAGGCAGGTCTTGCATCTTTAGTTCATCTACCCCAAGACCCAGGCACTGGCACCTCTCAGATGTGTCTGCTGCAGCCATCCCAGCCCCAGGTCCTGGGTGGGAGAAGCTAAATGGGAGGCAGGAATCAATGCCAAAGAAGGAGTAGGCTGCCAAGGCAGGGCAGAGGCAGCCCCCACCCTCGCCAGGCCAACACTGCCCTCTGCAGGGGGCACTGGGCTGGTCAGGGCAAGAGCTGACCCTGCAGCTGTCAGCACCGGCCAAAAATGGAGAAGGACTGGGGCTCCGTGCTGGCCCTTTCCTAATATAGCTCCTCTTGCAGCTATTTTGAGCCTGGGAAGACAGAGGGAATTTTATCAGTTCTGAGGCAGTGGCAGACCTGGGGCAGAGCAGGGCCCACGGTGCTGCTTGCTGGGGCCAAGGACCACTGACTTGAGCCTGGCTCCCCAGGGTTTGGCTGCAAATGACCAGGGCCAGGCTCCGGCCCAGGATCCTCCAGCCAGAGCCCATACTGGGCAGATTCAAGCAGGTGGCAGAGTTTGGGGAAAGATCTCACCAGCTTCCACACTGTCTCCCTCACAGGCCCCAGATAGGGCCGCTGGCCACAGGGTCTGCCACTGCAGGAAAATTGCATTTAAAGAAACACAAGACAGACACTGCTTTCCCTACAGAGACCATGCTCTGGGAGGCTCACTCTCGGGTCAGAGTGAGAGGCAGGGGCCTCTCACTGCGCTGTCCAAGCTGGGCTGCCTCGGCTGGTCGCTTTCCTTCAGCAAGCCTTGAGTTGACACTTCTCCCTGCACCTCCTCGCTCCTCCATCCTGCCTCGTTGCTAGCCCACAGGGCCTTTAGGAGTGGTCCCTGGGGACTGTGCACCCCACTCCCCTATACCCAAAGAGAAGCAGCCAGAGCTGCCTGCGTCTCTTCCGGGAGGAAGAGAAGGTCAGGGCTTGGTGGAGGAATAGGTAACCCCGTGCACACCCCACCATCCACGCCACTGCAATGCCTGCTCAGGACAGAACTCCAGAGCTGCCCCCACAAAACAGACTCTGAGTCCAGAGCTGCCGATGGGCAGGGAGGCCCCTGGGCCTCAGTCTTTTCCTTAGCAGCCACAGCTGTTCCTGTCTCCATGCCCAGCTTCCTCTCTGGGGTCTATAGCCAGACTTGTATGGGGGGATTCATGTACATGGTGCAAGTGCTCACAAAGATGGACAAGAAAACCCTACTTCTGACAAAGCAGAGGGCACTGGGGGCCCCCCTGAGAGGAAAACACGGCAGTGTCGGTCTCTAAACAAAACCGAGGGTCCCGGATGCTGCGATTCCCAGCTCAGCTCTCCCTCCCCGCTCCCTGCTCTCCTCACCCAGTGCGGTTTGGGCTGGTTCTGCCTCCACAACGACCAGGCTGAGAATGGTCCTGAAGCTCAAACTCCTCCCCCTGGTGGAGCCTCCCTCTGACCACCCTGTCTTCTTTGCCCTTTTCCTCCCCAGGTGGTACCCAACTCTCCAGCCAAGTTAGTATCAAAGGACAGCATGTGTGTGCGCTTGCGTGCCCGCCCCAGCATGTGTCTGCGTGTGTCTGGTGTGGATAGGATGTGTCTGTTGGCATGTGTACATGTGTATGCATATGTATGAGTGGGGTGCACTCATGCCCCTGGGTGAGCCTGCATGTGTGTGAAGCTAGAGTAGAAGCATTTGGGGATGGGGGTGCGGGCTCCATCTGATGGTTCTAATTCATTCCCAATTTCCTGCTGCAGCTGCTTAAGACGCGCCTGGGGTTGGTGATGGTGTGGGGGTGGGTCGAAATGCTGTGCTGCTGCTGGGCCTGTGTGGGCCTGAAGACCTTTCTGTCCTGGCGACCCCTCAGGAGGGCTTCACTGGATCTTGTGTGCCCGGGGAGCGCATCTATCTGTTGGAGGGAAGAGCCTCCCTTGGGTAGAGGCTGGCCAGCCACACGGCAAGCTGGACTTGAGGGGTCTGGGCAGCCATAGCCCTGCTCTGAGGAAGAAGCACATGTCCTGAAGCGTCTGGAAGAGCAGAGCCCTGGGCCGCCAAGGGAGTAGCCTGCAGGAAGAGCCCCTTCATGGAGGAAGCTTGCTCAGAATCCCTGTGGGTGCCCAGTGGAGCCGCTTTTCGCCTTTGGGGAGTTCTGGACTCAGCTTGGGCCGCTGTTCCCATCCCCTACCCCAGCCCCATGCCCCCACTCCCCCTGCTGTGTGTGGTGGGAGATCTCTCTGTGCCTGGCAGCCCCTGCAGAACCCTGGGAGGGAGTTCAGGCTGAGTCAGGTCCTGCAGGGCATCTGGAAACACTGAGGTGGGCAAGGAAACCCTTCTATGGCCAAGAATGGTGGCTCATGCCTGTAATCCCAACACTGTGAGGGGCCGAAGCAGAAGGATCAGCTTGAGGCCAGGAGTTCAAGACCAACCTGGGCAACATGATGAGACTGTCTTTAAAAATTTTTTTTTTTTAATTAGCTGGGCATAGTGGCACATGCTTGTGGTCCTAGCTACCTCAGGAGGCTGAGGTGAGAGGATCACTTGAGCCCACGAGGTTGAGGCTGCAGTGAGCAGAGATCATACCACTGCACTGCAGCCTGGGCAACAAAGCGAGACCCTGTCTCACAAAAACGAACAAACAAAAACCAAGAAAGGAAAAAGAAAACCTTCTGCACTGGGCTTTGTGGGAGGGCACCAGGGATTTTCCTCAATAGACCCAGACCATCCACCATCAGGAGGCTTGTGTAGCCTACGGGGGATGAGGGCGTCGGCTCTGGGAGATCTCTCGACACCCACCGCGCCCAGCCCTTGCCTTGGTCACCCATGTAACCACCCCCTGTTGCCCTTTTCTCCTTCCACTCCCTGCCCGCACTCCCGCACCCCTCTCCCAGCGCCGACTACCAGGAACGCTTCAACCCCAGTGCCCTGAAGGACTCAGCCCTGTCCACCCACAAGCCCATTGAGGTGAAGGGGCTGGGCGGCAAGGCCACCATCATCCACGCACAGTACAACACGCCCATCAGCATGTACTCCCAGGACGCCATCATGGATGCCATCGCAGGGCAGGCCCAGGCCCAGGGCAGTGACTTCAGTGGGTAAGCACCTCCCTCCTCCACTGCCACTCAGCGCCTCCAGAGCCCAAGGGGTCTGGGCCATTGGGCGCCATCGGGACCAGCTTTCTTCCCTCATGTTGGACCTGCTGGAGGCGTGGCCCTTGGAGGGGAGCCAGCCTTCCCCAGGGCCTTCTGGAACATGGGTATCCTCTCTTCAGACCCTCTCCACAGTCAGCTTTAGGAGAGGGGTGGAGAAATGCAGAAAATGATGGCTCTTCAAAGTGCTTTTCACAGCCTCTGCATTTCCCAGGCTCCATGAGGAGGCTGGCATAAGAAGAGACTTCTACAGTGCTCTTAACAAGGGGACCATTCTGGAGGCCCCCAGGCCTCTCACAGCAAAACTGTCCTTTGGGGAGGGGGACGTTGCCAGGTTCTTCCAGCACTGAGAATCAATTCAAATACACTCACTGGGTTTCTGGTTTGGGAAGGGGTCTGCAACCAACCATCCACAGTAGTGCTGGCAACCAGCCCCACTGATGGCAGCAATCCCCTCCTCTTTGCCCCAGGAAGCCTGGCCTCAGGGCAGTGGCATTTAAGACATCCTTGGTTCCTGGAATTCACCCGTTAGCTATGGTTGGGGAATTTGAGGGGTGGTAAAAAAAAAAAAAGAGTTGGCTGAAAATCATTTGTGGATGAAAAATGCTAGCAATGCAAACATTCCTGCAGACAGACCTCTCTCTGTGTGTCTCTGTGTCTCCTTCTCTGTGTTCTCTTTCTGTCTTCCTCCTTGTCGCTCTTTCTCTCTCTCTCTCCCTCTCTCCCTCTCTTGTGTGTGTGTCTGTCTGTTGTTTCTTACACACACACACACACACACACACACACACACACACAGAGTCCCTCACTGTTTTCAACTTGGGAATACCACAGTGTTGGCTGATTATCAATCTGGGTCAGGATCCCCTCGGAACTCCCGGCAGAAAGTCTTGAAATGATGGCGATGCTTTTTTTCCCAAAGCCAGGAAAACATGTAATAAGAGGGATGGAGGGATTTTAAAAATCCCAGAGAACCCAATTGTGCTTGGCCGCTCCGGAGCCCAGCCCAGCTTTTGTGGCCCTGATGTGCGTGCAGTTTATAAACAGCAGGCTCCCCAGGCCCAACGGTGGAACAGTGTGGGCTCCCTGGGCTCTGCTGGAACTGGGGAGCCTGGGACCCTCTCAAAGATGCAGTACTTCCTCTAGGCCACCAGAGAGCAGAGGCTGCCTGTCCTGGAACTTCAAGTCAAACTCCCAAGGCTCAGGGCTACTGCTCTTTGCATAACTCTGGACAAGGTTGATTGAATTCCATCATTCAGAGCAGAAAATATGATCCTGCAAGTTTAAAAACACAACCATTAGCTCATGCGTAACCAGAAAAACAAGGCTGCCTGACTAAACCCCAGAGCTAACAGGGATTTCCTGTTAACATTTCTTTGTCACGTGTGTCCTCAGTGTGCTCTTAAAAGTAGCAGCAGTCGCCAAAGGGAAGTTCAGCGGAAAATAATGGAAGAACTGCTCTTCACTAACTTTCTGCTGTCTGCACGTTGGGAAGACTGCTATCATTTTGTCTCACCACTAGGGCACCCATCAGTTTTGGAACTGATGCACTGTTGATTAATCGAGGCTTCTCAAAGAACCTTTCCCATCTCCCTCCTGTCCCCTCCCACCCCCTCCCTATTCCTCCTCTGGCGTGCCTGGAAAGGGTCCTCTTCTCCCCTTCCTCTTAATGCGGCCACGCTGGGCTGATGATGCCGTGGTGCCAGTGAGTAACCTCTCGGCCATAACATGCTCCCATTTCTGCTGTTAATTTCCATGGTTCCTTCCTCACTGACCGTATTTTTTCTCTTTTTCTTCCTCCTTCACCCACCCCATCCCCATAACTCATTTCTGACCCTAACCTGGCTCTCTTGTGTGCGCTGCCCCTCTGCTATCCCATGATGGACGCGCACTCACGGCTGAATTTTCCTCTGCTTGGCAGGGCGTCACCGCTGGTGTAAGTAGACCCTGCAGTGTCTGTCCCGTCGTCCATCTGTCTGGTTGTGGGATGGTATGTGGGTTTGGTGGGATGTGTCTGAGGACTAGTGGTCAGCCCACGTGCTCTGTCCACGCTCCTCCTCACACCTCCTCACACCCACCTCTCAGCCAAATGACATCCCTTGCAGCCTGCACAGGCAAGTACTTGTCTCTTAGGGTTTGTCCCAAACAATATCACCATGGTCACAAAATCACAGAGTAATGACACTCATGCTGCAGGCTCCCCAGGCTGGGGGTGCATACCTGTGTTGTCTTTGCCATGCTTTGGGGCAGCTCCCCACGCCTTTTCTATCTGCACTGAGACACTGTAGACCTGGACATTAGAATCCACACTGGGACATTATTCATGGCTAAAGGTGGCAAGGTAACCTCTTGGAGACCACTCCCCGGAATCTTCATGGGAAGTGGCTCTGCAGGAGCCAGTGCCTGCCATGACCACCCATGGAGGGGAAAGATGAATCAGATTTGAGGACTGCACACAGTGAAGTAAATGCAACGGTGACCCTGGGGTGTGTTTTCTGTGGCAAGAAGAACAAGCTGGGAGTGGGTCCAGAGAGTGGCCTTGGCCAGGGCCCCAGGCCTGCAGGACCTAGTCCATCTTCTCTGCATATATTTTCCCTGAGCCTTGATACCATGAGGGCACCGCAGTTTCCTCATCTGACTCCCAGTCTTGGTCACGGCAGCAACACAAGTCCCCTGTCTTTGCATGGGGTGGTGGGAAATGAAGCCAGAAACATTGAGTCCCAAGGGACTGACTCCTGACAGCTTTCTTGAGCCCTTGGAGCCAAGAAAGGCACAGGGGAGCTCCTCCTGGGCATGTTCCGTGGAAACAGCAGCGAACACCTTCCATCCACTCTCTGGATTGCAAAGCCTCATAGAGAGGCTCAAGGGCCTTGCAACCACACCTTCCTTCCCTCCTTCCCTCCCCTCCCAGTGGGACAGGAGCCAGGACCCAGGAGACCTGGTTGTGACTTCCTGTTGCCCATCTCACCCAGACCTCAGGAACCTTTGGGACTCCTCCCTATGCCAGAAATGGCCTGTCCCAGCCAACAGCAAGATCCCACCCTCTCCTTTGCTTCCTGGGCAGCTGCAGGCTCCTCCTTGGCTGGACCCCAGAGGCCTCTGCTGGTCTTTCCCATCCGATCCCAACCATAGGCCACCAGTGTACCTATAGCTCTTTGGGCCAGGGCAGGGCCCTCAGGGAAGTCAGGGCCACTCCACCCAACCTCAATCGCCTTTCTGCACCTATGTTCTTATAGCCCACCCTGAGCCAGACACAGGGACCAGTCCTGGGAGACTAGGCCAGTTCCCTGTCCCACTCCTTGCAGGGAGAGTATGAGACATGGACAATGGCAAGGTTCCTCTCCCAGCCAACCAGCCCACTGGGGGAAAGGGAGAGGCAGGCAGGAGAGTGCTGGACAGGGCATGTCTCCAGGTACAGATCCAGGGCCTTCCATAGGCAGAAGCAGCCTTCCTGAGCCCTATGACTACAGGGGACCTCATGGAAAGGACACAGGGCTAGCAGCCAGGAAACCTAGGTTCTCGCTCAGTGGGGCTCCTATCCTCTGTAACCTCGAGCTAGTTGGCTGGCCTCTCTGGGCCTCAGTTTCAGCATCCGTAGAGGAGAGGGCTGGGTCAGCAGTCTGTTATTGCTGTGGGCTTCACCTGAGTCCTCCCAGGCCTCTGAGAAGGTGGGCTGGGCAGCCTGATCCTCTGGCCCCCCAGCCAGGGTGAGTGGGCACCTTTCCGTCATGGCCTGCACTGCGGTCTGATTCAGGCTGGGAGGCACTGGGCCTGAGGGTCTCTGGGGTCCCTTCTGGCTCTGATCTAGGATTTGTTTATTCAGCCAAGAGCTTTGTGTCCCTACCATGTGCCAGACCCTGGGAGTCTAAGGGAAGGTCACCTGGTCTCCTACAAAGGGCTGTGCTTCCCTGGGACAGAGGACCAGTGGCTCCCATGCAGCCCCACTCCCAACTTCCCCAGGCCAGAAATCCCCTGTCCCTATAGGCCATACCGGGGCCATGCCTTGCTGCCTAGTTTCTTACCGCCTCCCGGCAGAGTCGACTTGCTCACACTGACCCCCGTCCTCTTCCAGGGCAGACCCGGCACTGGCAGCTCCTTGTTTGGACCCAAAAGTATGAGGAGGGCAGCAGATGGACCCTGAGGAAGCCTCTGGGTCCCCCAAATGTCCTGTCCCCAGCCAGGTCCAAACTCATGGCCTGCTCAGGGAGGTCAAGGAAGACCTGTTCTGTTTCCTCCTTCTGTAAAGGGGATCTGAGGGTGGGGATGTCTCTGGGCCTAGGCCTGGAGCGAGCACGGAGGAAGGGCAGACCTGAGGGACCTGAGCTTCCTGCCTCTCACAAGGGAGAGGAGTAACTGCTTCACTGCGACCACACTGAGCACCGAGGACCCAGGTCATGCCCGTGTCTTGGGGTTCTCAGACAGCAGTGGGTAAAGGCAAGGTGGGGACAGAACAATAGGGGCCACCAGTGGGCGTGGAGCAGGGCCCCAGCGGGGTGGGAGCCAGGTTCCAGCCTAGCCCTCACCCACGGCCTCTCTCTGCATTGCAGGAGCCTCCCTGTTAAGGATCTCACCGTAGACAGCACCTCTCCCGTGTACCAGGCTGTGATTAAGAACCAGAACAAGCCGGAAGACGAGGCTGACGAGTGGGCCCGCCGCTCCTCCAACCTGCAGTCTCGCTCCTTCCGCATCCTGGCCCAGATGACAGGGACCGAATTCAGTGAGTGCAGGCTCTCGGGGTGGGCGCAGAGAAAGGAGATGCTGAGGGGCCACCAGGGGCCTGGGCCCAGCGCTGCAGAAGCCAGGGAGTCCTGCTCCCTGCCCTTGAAGGTGGACTGGCCGCGATGGTTTGCCCGAGGCCAGCAGGGTTTCTTCTGGGCCCCTCAGGCGGACTGTCCAGTGACAGCAGCCTTCTGCTCCAAGGCCAACTCCCAACAGTGAGTGGTAGGCTTGGTGAGCAGCTTCCGGGCAAGATGACTGCCCAGGGCTGGGATGAGACCCTCACAGGCCACCCCCTGACTCTTTCCCAGTGTCCTCTGGGGCCTCTGCCCAGCACACAGTGCACAGGTGAGGGGGCAGTCACCACACAGGGCCTGGCTGAATCCTGGGACTCAGTGCCCTCAGAGCCCCAGCAGCTTTCCTTGCTGTGTCTCCTCTGTCCCCTGACCCGCTCCTTTCTACCCACAGTGCAAGACCCTGATGAAGAAGCTCTGCGAAGGTCAAGGTAAGTGTCTGGACTCAGGCTCTGTGGCCTTGCCCTCCAGCCCCTTCCCTCCCTGGGCAGCCCCCAGGCCACATGACTCATGGAAGGAACCTCTCAAGTTCATGGATTTGGAAAGCCTGGCCTGCAAAGGGCTGCAGCTGACAGTGGCTTGAGGCAGCATCCTGGGTCAGTGAGGGGAGCACCTGGACCCGAGTCTCTGTACCTCAGGCCCAGGCTACAGGAGCAAAGGCCCTGGGCTCTCCCAGCTTAATCCCTGGGAAGGGGGGCAGGGCTGCTTTGGCCTTTGCTGGGCTGTTGAGAATGAGGGCATCTTTCCCTGTGAGGACACCCGGCTGGCCCCTTGCCCACCCACTCATCTCAGGGCCTGTCCCCCTGTGAATCCCAAGGCTGGGCACTGGGAAACAGGCACGCAGGGGGCTGTGCTGGACATGAATGCCCGACTTACCTGTCCAGACCTACATTGAGGTACCAGCTCTGTAAACTGCTAAAAGCATGATACCTGCTGAAAGAAAGAACAAGCCCTGGACATGAGGACAGGTTTGTGCCAAGCTGGGGGTCTTGGGGCATGGTTTCCCCACCAGCGGCAGATCTGAGGCCACAGCCACTAACCTACCATTGTGGCCCGTCAGGTGCTCATAGCATGAGGTGGGCATGAGGGGGGCATGCTGTCCTGGAACTCACTGGAACCCTCTAGGGCCTTCCGTGGTGAGGAGTGGGGCTCAGTGTGATTGTATGTACACTTTAGGTAGCAAATATGTCATCTGCATGCTCTTCCTGGCACTGTCTGCCTTGGGTCAGTGCATCCTGTGGCGGCCTCTGTGCAGGGGGCTGGGGCTCAGAGGCACCCTCCCACCCTGGGCCAAGCTTTCTGTACTTGCTAACCAGCAGGCCCAGCACACAGTGGCCATGGGACCCGCACAGAGTAGGACTCTGGAGCCAGCTTAGACTTGATGTGGATTTTATTTTTGGACCAATACTTTTGCCAACTCAAGTTGCTCCCATTCTCTGACCAGGCATCCAAGCCTAAAGTGGGGTCCTCCCAGGCCTGCCAAGGATGGCATGCAGTCCCAATAACAGTTCTTAACCCTTCAGTGCCTTCAGGGCATCTAGAGAGTCCGCAATGAAGTAACGTTTGATTTAGCGCAAAAGTTCAGCTCCAGCTACTTTGAGTACCGGAGCCCTCAGCTGTCTTCCCCCAGCTGTGCTCCACTGTCCCTGCATGCTGCTCCCATGCTTGTCTTGCCCTCCTCTTAGAAGTCACCCATGTGGCTGCTTCTGTGAACAATGCAGATGTTCCCAAACATTTGATGAAGGAGTCTTTAAATCACACATCCCCCTGGGTTCCTTCCAGCAAGAGGCCAGCAGGGGGCCTTTTTCCTCCCTCCTGAAACACAGAGCCCTGCCTTCCTGGCCCCTGCGGCTTCCTTCAGGTTCTTTAATGTTCTGCTTCCCTCTAGTATGCAAGGTCAGGCTCAGCTTGTGCCTCGTTAACCAAATGTCATTAGAACAGGAAAGAGTACCGTGGAGGTGGATTGCAGCAATCTTTTGTCTTTTCTTTCTCCTGGAATATTCACAGGCTCTGTAAAGTTATTGAGTGAGGACAGCACAAAGGCGGTAGTGAGGGTGGTCCCCAGGCCTCGTCCTTGGCCTTCCCCTTCCCTCCTTCCAGGAGCATTTCTTGAAGTTTGTTCTGCCTGGTCTTGAGGGTATTTGAAGGGTAGGAGGTTAGTCTTTCCCCCAACGGCCTAACCCCATGCAAGCTTGCTTCAGCCCAGCAAAAGGCAGCTTTCGGAGCCTCTCCCCGAGCTAGGGCAGGGTTTCATCCCTGGGAAATCTGGAAAGAGGGTCTGGGAAGTGGCTCCAGTTGACTTCCTCCCTCAGTCTCAGGCAGCTTCCCTCACCCCATCAGTACCTCCCTCTGGGGTCTCAGGCCCTGCATTAGAGGCTCTGAGGCACCCAGCCAGCCTCTGCCCACGTCTGGAGGGGCTCCTCTCCCTTCTTCTGATTTTAATTTCTGGAGGGTTGTCCTCATGGGCAGAGCCACCCATGTCACTGAATCCCAAGCAGTTATCCCACAGACACAGAGGCGGGTACAGTAGGTGTAGCCCGTCTAATCAGTCTGTGATACAAGCCTAAAGCAGTGTCTGCAGTCTTTGGTCATGGCTGGGGCCCCAGGCTCACCCATGTTGCAATCTGAGCAGAAGGGAACACGACTTGTCCCACCCTGGTCCAGGCCGGTCAGGGGTCTTGCTCCTCAGGGGCCTGAGCCACACTTCTATCTGTCCCCACTCCCAAGTTGGAAGCTGCACCCCTAGACTCTCCTGACCCACCTTGTTGGCTGAGAGTAGCTACCGCCTCCTTCTCTTTCTCCTCCCAAATCCCAGCAGGGATTCTAAGGATCTCTCTTGAAGGCTGAGCTTCCCCAGGGAGGCTTCACTGTAAACTGCTTCCAAGTGTCTCACTCCAGCAGAGCCTGTGTTTGCCAAGCCTATGCACAGTGGCACCTACGCAGTCTTATGCCCATGCCAAGGTGCTTTCTCCTTCCTGGTGCTGTGTGGCGAGAAAGTTAGCAGGAATGTTGAGTGAGAAGTGTCAGGCATTCTGCACCACGCAGGGGCTCTGGTGACCTCTAGGTCAAGTATGAATCCACATGTCAAGAATACCTTGCAGGCTTTCCCTTCACCTCCATCACTGCTCTGCCTCCAAGCCCCACCCCCTGCAGAGTGCCAGGGCAGTTCACAGCCCTCTTCTCTGGCTCCTGGCTCCTGATAGTATCTCTGTGTCTGGTAGTATGTAGCTTCCATCTGAGCCTTCAGTGCTAACCTGCTGGCCAGCCCAAGACAGAGTCTAATTTCCAGGGACCCTGTCTTTACAGGTGAGGTGGGGGAGGCCTGAACAGCCCAGGCATCAGCTGTAAATTTGGCTGCCCACCCTAGAAGGATCCAGGCACCTTAGGAAACCGTCCAGACTGGCTAGAACATCAGCCTCCTGCCTGCTTCCCCATGGGAGCTACTGTAGTAGGTATAGGTGATGCTGTGGCTCCCCCATTTCCACTGGAGGTAGCTGAAATAGTGCCTCCAGCCCACAAGCTAAGCCCCTAATCTCAGAGTAGTCGCCACAGCTTCCTTCTGACTTTGGAAAGACATTCCGGACCCTGATCATCCAAAAGGTCAGATCCACATTGGGCAGACTCGCTGGGGATAGGAGTGGGGACAAGCCCGGCCCGGTGCCAGGCAGGGCTTGGATCTGTGAGGCATCTGGATCCCACTACTTGGGGGAACCATCCTGGATGTAGCCCGGCATGTAACCCAGACATGCCCCTGATCCCTCATAGGTGCAGCCTCTGTGTTTCCCTGATGCCTACCTGGGTAAAGAGCTCTGCATCTCCCCATTTTCCAAGCGTTAAGAGCAAAGTTGATCTTAGTGAAGAGTCCCTAGAGTGGCTGCAGGTGAGGGTTGCATCACATGGCCCTTACATCCCAGACCATGTAAAAAGCCTTCCATGCCCCTTCTTCATCGTGCAGCCATTAAGCTTCTTCCAACAAAATGCTCCGGCTCACTGGCTCCCCCTCTTCCCTCCTGCAGCCTCGCAGATGCCCCCTCCCCTCCCTCTGCTGCGCAGTCTCTCAGTTTCGCCCCCACCTGCAGCTACCTCGCTTGCACGCACAGGACACTGCCACCAACGCTCCCCACCCACCGCCTTGCCAAAGGGCCCCTTGTAAGAAGGCAGTGAAAAAAATACCTCTCTTTTTTTTTATTTTGAGTCCCTGGTATTCTGCCACCCTAGCAAGTTTGAAAACTACACTGGAGCACCAGGGATGTTGCCCCAGGTGCCACCCCCTGAGCAGCCCCTGGGGGGTCTTCTTCCTTGCCCTTGCTCTCCTGTCTCTTTTCCTCTCTCCTGTGCTTTCCTCTCCTGGCTCCTTTCCTTGGCTAGCTGAGGATTTCTAAACAGCTCCAAGCAGAGCATGCTCACTAGATCGGACTCTCCAGGACTGCCTCTGACCCCTGTCACTAAGCACTGATGGCAAACTGTCACCCAGCCACCACAGGCCTTGCTAGGACTTGGCTATTTACAGGCAAACTGTGTCTGATCTTGTGCCCTGTGTTCTAGGTAGTGTCTATGGGATGGTCAGGACTGTCTGTAGTGCTTTCAGCAGGGCTCAGGGAACCCCGCCACTCGGCCTTTGCTCATGCCATCTCCACCCCTTCACTCCAACCTCAGACAGGCAGGGATGTGGCAAGGGAAGGAGGCTCCAGCACTTAGACTGTGATTCTCCCCTGTGTTTCTGTGTGGCTTTAGGCCATTCATGTGACCTCTCTGGGCTTCAGCTGCCTCTTAGTATAAGGAAAGTTTGGACTAGAACTGTGGTTTTCAAATACGTTATATATTAGCAGTGGGCCCCCTTTTGTCAAACGGTCTTAGACAGAGACCCAGTATGCAGGACTCAAGGGGTAGAGAGAGACAGAGACTGCCAAGGAAAGCAGGTGCAGGACTGTGGGACTCTGTGAGTGTGGAGATGTGGGGGCCAGCCTCTGATGACTGTTACTGTGCAGAAATATAAGGCCAGCACTACTTACCTGGCAGGGGAGATACCATGATCACGAAGGTGGTTTTCCCAAGGCAAAGCTTATCCATTGCACTCCAGATATGTTGACCCCTATGATTTCCCCAAATGTGGGAAACTCGACTGCATAATTTGTGGTAGTGGGGGACTGTATTCCCACTTTCCCCTGGTCTTTCAAAAAAAAAGACCAGCACTGCAACATCTTTTTTTCAAAGACTTAATGTTGCTCTTCCTGATCTTTATATACTAGTAATTCACTTTTTCTTTTGAGATGAAGTGTCGCTCTGTTGCCCAGGCTGGAGTGCAATGGTGCGATCTCAGCTCACTGCAACTTCCACCTCCTGGGTTCAAGCAATTCTCCTGCCTCAGCCTCTGGAGTAGCTGGGATTACAGGCATGTGACACCACACCCGGCTAATTTTGTATTTTTAGTGGAGATGGGGGTTTTACCATGTTGACCAGGCTGATCTTGAACTCCCGACCTCAGGTGATCTGCCTGCCTCAGCCTCCCAGAGTCCTGGGATTACAGGCATGAGCCATCATGCTCAGCCAACGTTGTTTTGTTTTGCTTTGTTATTTGAGATGGAGTGTGAGGCAGAGTCTCGCACTGTCGCCTGGGCCGGAGTGCAGTGGCAGATCTCGGCTCACTGCAACCTCTGTCTCCCAGGTTCAAGCGATCTTCCTCAGCCTCCTGAGTAGCTTGGATTACACGTGCCCGCCACCATGCCTGACTAAACTTTTTTTTTCTTCTATAGCAT
>NW_016107927.1:749413-772556 GCF_001604975.1 Cebus imitator | reverse complement strand
AAATGGAGTCTCACTCCTAACCTCTTAACGTGAAAAAAAAAAAAAATGATAGCCTCGCTCTGTCACCCAGACCGGAGTGCAGTGGCATGATCTCAGCTCACTGCAACCTCCACCGTCCAGGTTCAAGCGATTCTTCTGCCTCAGCCTCACAAGTAGCTGGGACTACAGGCACGTGCCACCACGACCGGCTAATTTTTGTATTTTTAGTAGAGATGGGTTTTCACCATATTGGCCAGGGTGGTCTCGAACTCCTAACCTTGTGACCTGCCCACCTCTGCCTCCCAAAGGGCTGGGATTACAGGCATGAGCCACTGTGCCTAGCCAACTTCTTAAACTTTTTGTTTGAAGGTAATTGCAAATTCAGTGCAGTTATAAGAAATAATACAGATCCCATGTTCCTTTCACCCAGTTTCTCCCAAAGCATCTTGCAGATGAAAGCACAATATCACAACCAGGATACTGACATTGATACAGGCAAGACATAGAACTTCCATCACTCAGGATTCTCCATGCTGCCTTTTTATAGCCATACCCACTCCCCTCCAGCACCCACCCACCTCCTTAGCCTCTGGTAGCCACTAATTTGTGATCTGTGCTCCATTTCTATAGTTTTGTCCTTTTCAAGACTATTATATAAATGGAATCATATAACATGACACCATTTAAGATAGGTCATTTTTCAATCAGCATAATTCCCAGGGGTGACCCAAGTGGTTGAGTGCCGCAGTAGTTCATCTACTCCCTTTTATCGCTAAGAAGCATCTCATGGTATGGACTTAGAAATGAATTTTTAAGTCCAGTTTTAAACACTGTGCAGGTTAAACATACTGTGTTTGTGGCTAGATGGGGCCCTTTGGCCCCCAGTGGGCACCTCTGGTCTGGAGGATGTTATTGGCCCTTCCAGCCTGGAGGGCCTAGGGCTGTGACGCCTGTGGCACTGGCCTTTCTCAGGTGCTCTCTTCCTCCATTCATTCCCATGTTTCTGGCTGCTGCTTGCCTGCTCTGTACTGTGCCCTCAGCTGAGCAGGTGTGGGTTGAGCCCCAAGAGTCCCCACTATTGGGAAGTGGCGGGAAGTCCTGACTCTCTATCTGTGACGGTGGCCTTGTGGGTGAGCACGTGTGTGCCCAGGCTGTGCTCAGACCTGGCGGACAGGGGCGTGCAGGGGCTGTGTGTGAAAGCTTCTCTCTGGGGACAGTGAAGGCTTGTTGAGGCCAGGGCAGCACAGGGAGGGGGCAGGGATGCCCACCAAGCCTCATCATGGGGGATAGGCGCTCCTCCTTCTTGATGCCCAGCTAGGGGACAGAGATCACGCAAGGTGCACCTGTCTATCTGGTTCAATCCTGAGAGATCAAAGCCAAAGCAGCCCTGTCCAGCCCTCACTAAATGGGCCAGGGAAGCCCCCTTTGCTCAGTCTGCCCCAGGGCCATTAGCCAGGTCCCTTTGCCATGTCACCCACTCACTCAAGTCAGGGGCTTCAGTCCCTCCATTCTGGTCCCCAGGACTCTGGGTCTTGCCCTAACCAAGGCCTGACCACTTAGAATGTACCCTATGGATTCTATAGCTTCTCCAAGCCCATTGCCCCTCTGCCCTCTGCCCTCCCATGCCCTCTGCCCCAGCTGTTAGACAGGGGAATGGTGAACACATCCCCTAACCCCTTTCATTCTTCCTCTCTTCTCTCTCTCTTTCTGTCTCTGTCTCTCTCTCTCTCTCTCTCTCTCTCTCTCTCTGTCTCTCTCTCTCTTTGTGCCACAGGGAAAGGTTTGAAACGGAACGTAACAGCCCACGTTTTGCCAAATTGCGCAACTGGCACCATGGCCTTTCGGCCCAAATCCTTAATGTTAAAAGCTAAAAGGCTGCCTGGAATCCCCCCACCCCGACAGGCCGGACTCCCTCCCTCCTTCCCCCCACACAGATCTGGCATGTGAGCCCCATGGTGATGCTTGACAATGTATAACTGTGCTGGGGGCACCTCCGATGGCGAACTGCAGCATTTTTGCCTTCTGCCCACCCCAGAGCCGATGCTGGGGCCCAGCCCCCTGCAGCTCTGCACCTCCCAACCCACCCCCAGGGCAACCCTCACTACCCCCCAAATAGCCTATAGTCTGAGCTCCTGCCCTCTGCACAGGGCCTTAGCTGTAGACCAGAGAGGGCATGAGGGGTTTGCTGGCGTAACACCCCAGAACCAAGGGAAATGGATGGGCTACTGCTCAGTTTCCCACCGTCCTTAGCTCCTGGCCTCATGTCCTCCTAGAATGAGTGACCTGTAGATCAGGGTCTGAGAAAGAGGCTGAACCCTAGCCCTGCCGGCTCCCTTGCTGCCCTCTGGAGCCCAGGTCAGCCCGGAATAGGGCTCTTTGAAGAGGAAGTGGAAGCCCCAGGGTAGATGAGGCAGAGACCCCTCCTGGCAGTGGTGAGATGGGGTCGTGCACCCTCCTTTCTGTACTGTGTGTGCTGGCTCCATAGTTCTCTCTTCTGTACATATAAGCATGCTTGTTCTGAAATAAAGAGGATTTGAAGTGAACCACACCAAGCCCCAGTCATGCTGTGCCTGTGTGTTTCCCACCCGAGAGGAGCTGTAAGGGCAGGATCTGGGACAGAGAGAGGACAGGCACCAGCAGAAAAGGGGCAGGGGCAGTGGCCACCAGTCCCGGGACCCAGCACAGCTCTGCTCCTGCTACTCTCCTACCCAACAGGTCCCGAGCCCAGCTGCAACCCAGGGTGGGAGGATGGTGGTGGAAATCTGTGCTGAGGTCTGTGGGCAACCTTAGTCACTCACAGGACAGCGTGTATGGGAATACTCGAATGCCCCCTGCCTCTCCTCCCACACCCAGCTGCAGCCAGCAGACTGAGCCATCGTCCTTCCCCGCCCCATCAGAAGGCACCTGCAAGTTGTTCTCCCAGGAAGGAGCTACTTATGCTTTGTCCTGGTCCAGAGGCGAGAGGAGGGTTCCAGTGGGCACACCTGGGCTAAGGAGCAGTTCACAAGGGAACTCGGGGGGCCAGGGCTGGGGCTTGGCAGAGTCTTGCTCAAGTGGCAGGAGGCAGGAGGGCTGTGAAGGCTTCCACCTGGGTCTTGCTTCCAGCTCCCACCTACCTGTGGCCGTATCCTAATCCTGAGCATTTAGGAAGGGCTAAGAAGAGCAGTAGCAGCCAAAAATATCCCAGCCAGGCCTCGGCTCATGTCCTGCTGAGCTATGAGCCACAAGCTAGCGCCCCATTCACCTGACCCAGTCTTGACCACTTAGAAAGTAGAAAGTACCCCATGGATGGCAAAGCTTTTCCTGGCCAATTCCATGTTACTTTCCATTGTGTGAAATCACAGGCTGAGGACATGAGAGCGGCAGCACTTACGTTAGAAGCAGATGCTGAGGCCCAGCCCTCAAAGCTCTCCTGCCTCCTCTGTGGCTGGACTGGCCAGACCCCTGCACCCATTCCTGCTGCCTGGGCATAGGCTTTCCCTCTGCCTCCAGGAACCTTAGCAATCCCACCAGGAAGGGTTGGTGTGGGAGGCCACTGTCTCCTGTCCATCCACCCTGAGATGCTCCCTAAAGCCCCCTGCCAACCTATTCTGGCCTCCCACCTCATCCTGCCTCCAGCAGTCTGATGCCTGCACCAGGCAGGCTTCATCCTCGCTGGAGGATTCCCAAGGGGAGGAAAGAAGGATAACTGCCTTCATCTAGGCTTCCTGGAGCACACCTATATTTGGCTGATGTTTTTCAGAGGACTTGCAAGGCCCAAGGGTGGGTTGGGGGCAGGGGCTGCCAGACAGAGTAAGGTCCTGGGCAGTGCGTATCCTGAGGCTGGCAGAGAATCTTAGCCAACCACTAAGAGTTGGTGGGTTCTTGGACCCCTGTTCCCAGTCCCCAGCCTGCCGGAGCCCTCTTGGAACCACCAGGTTGAACCCCTGCCTCCCCACCTACCCCAGATCCCTTCATGTCGTACCCTGGGGGACCCCAGGCTGGGTTTCATGTAAAGCCCTAGGTATAAGCAGGAGAGATGTCCTCATTTAGCATCTGATGTCTATGGGCATTTGTGGAGGTGCCTGACTGCTGTGGGTGCTAAAGGAATCGGAAAGGGCCGATGTGGCTGTGTTCCCAATGAGAAGTTGATCATGTATGGTCCAGAGACAGGGAGCATCCCTCCAACTGGTGGATCAAAGAAGGCTTCCTGGAAGAAGAGGTCAGTGTGTTTTTATCTTCAGGAATGGTTAGAATTAGAGTGGACACAGACACAAAAGGCTGGACAGATACTCTGAGCAGAATGAGCAGAGGTGCTGATGAGAAGTAGTGTCCCAGAACCCCAAGTTAATCATTTTGGTTGGAATGCAGAGAATGCAGAGGATGTCATGGTTAGTAGTGGCCTGCACCGAGACTCCAAGGCCATGGTATTTTTGAATGTATTTTGAAGGCAAAACGGAACTAGCAAAGGCTCCAGGGCACCTTTCACACTATAGCTGATGAGGCATTCTTCGCCTAGACCACAATGGCAATGTGGACCCTGGAGTTGCAGTGGAGTATTTCTGGGGCAAAGTGATGCAGTTCAGGGTTCCCCTGAGCCACAGTCACCAGGCATCAAGGTGGTGTAGACTAGGTGGGTGGCAGCTTGAATAATTTCAAGACCAATCACCTGACTGGCATTCTATCATCATCCAATCAACAGAGATTTTCATGCTTCACCATCTTAACCAACACAAGCAGCAGCATCACCCCAAAAGTGGCACCCCTTCAGCACGATCAATACATTCACAAGGCCTCCACCATCACCAACAGTTCTGACCCAAGTCCACTGACAACGACCCCAAGACCCAGCATCACCACCACCGCTATCCCATCCTTCCCAGACAGAGTATCATAGTTATTAATAACAGCATCAATCAAACCCCACCATTCCCACCACCAAGGGCCACCATGGAAGAGCGGGAGCACACAGTCAACATGCTCCACCTTGATGCTGATCAGACTGAGGGAAGAGATGAGCTGAAAAGGTGACGATGACCAGGCTGTGTTTCTCCTGGCCACGCCATCCTCCCCATGAAGCCATGAGCATTTGGGTCTAGTTGGTTTGATTTGGTTTTCGCTTAGATGTTTAAACATAATTATCACCAAGGCAGGAAGAAACTGTAGATCTTAGACCAGGCTGGGGTGATCTCACCAGCACTGTCTTTAGGAATGAAGCCAGGGCCAAGTAACTTCTCTGCAGTGCTTGCTCTATGATGCCCCTGTTAGGATGCTTCTGGGGGCTCGTGGAACTTCAGGCAGGAACTGACCTGGAATAAGATCCTTCAGGATACCCTTCGATGCCTCCTCTGCCTTCCCTAGGCCCTGGCTTCTTGGAGTCTTTAGATAGTGGTTCTAGAGAGGATGCTACTCAGGAAGAACCCCAAGTTGCAGGCTCACTCACGTGCACACCCAGATACACCTGGTGGTGATCATTGTTCTGGTGCTGTGGTCAATGATGAATTTCCTAGGGCCCACATCCAGCTCCAACTTCATGCCCTGGAATCCAGGGTTCATTAGGAGATATGGCTGGGGAGAGCAGCAGGTAAGCTGGCCTAACAGTGAATTGGAGCCAAGGACACAGGCAAAGCCAACCTCCTGTTTGTCCTGCGGAATACTGTCCCCAACCTGGACACTGTCAGTGCCCTTGTCCTGTGCAGTATCCTCATTTCCCAGCAGCCTACTGGAAGTGTGGAATAGGGCCATGGAGAGCAGATCAAGGAGGCCAGTGTTCTATGTCAGCCCAAGCCATCCTCGTCCATACCTGCCCACACTGAGAGGAAAGTCTGAGCAGCCGGCTCAGTGGTGTGGCTTCAGAGACTGCAGCTACTTCTCTGGGGCCGTCACATCACTGGCATGGCTTCCAGAAGCAAGGTTCTTTCACAGGTGGCTCATGGAAGAGCCAGGGCCAGGCATGGCTGCAGGCCTGCAAGCTGGGCTACCCAAGGCTGCCTTTTTCTGAGCACTAAGTCAGGGAAGACCTGGGCAGGATATAGCCACTGCTCTTGCCCATCCTGAAAGTTTCCCACACAGTTATGGAGAAGGATGGCACTCTCTCCCATGGGGGCAGTCAACCCTCAACCTTGTCTCTTCTCCAGCTCTATTCTTCTGTGATCCTCTCACACTATTTCATGCCCTTTTTACCATACACCTCACCAGATGGAGGAAAGCAATTCAGTGATGCTTTTGCAAACAGCTCAGGGTCCGCTCGCATTCCTATCTTGAGCAGACCCCGGTAGTGCCAGCTACTCCAAGTGTGGCCCACAGACCAGCAGCATCAGCATCACGTGGAAGCCTGTTAGAATGTGGACTCTCGGCCAGGCATGGTGGCTCATGTCTGTAACTCCAGCACTTTGGGAGGCCGAGGCGGTCGGATCACCTGAGGTCAGGAGTTTGAGATCAGTATGGCCAACATGGTGAAACCCCATCTCTACTAAAAATAAAAAAATTAGCTGGGCATGGTGGCACATGCCTGTAATTCCAGCTACTCGGGAGGCTGAGACAGGAGAATCTCTTGAACTCAGGAGGCGCAGGTTGCAGTGAGCTGAGATTGCGCCACTGCACTGTAGCCTGGGCGACAGAGACAGAGCGGGACTCCATCTCCAAGAAAAAAAAAGGAAATGTGGACTCAGGTTGTCAGTCCTGTCCCAGACCTACTCAGCTAGGACTTCATTTTAACAGGATCCCCAGGGGCTTCAAGCACACACAGAAGTTTGCGAGGTGTTATAGTGGTAAAGGCTCAAGCCCTTTTCTCCCACTTTGCAGCTTTGTGATTTTTTTACTAGAGACACGATCTCTCTGGACCTTGGATTTCTCATCTACAAAATGAGGGTCACAGTCCCGATCACTCAGGGAGGTTGAAAGGCTAAAACGGAGTAATAGGGTAATTTCTTATACTGTAGCAAGCACTCAGTAATGGAAAGTATTGTTATTCTAATTATTTCCAATAAGAATAGTGCCTTTTATTGGGGAAAGATTCTACTTGGTTTATTTCTTCCTCTATGAGGTACTGGTTAAGGATTCAAATCAAAACAACCCTCAATCAGATGCTGCTATTTTTACTGATGAGTTGTAGGACCTTGAGCAACTGAATTCTCTTTGTTACCATTTCCTCATCTACTAAATACAGTCCATGATACCCTATCAGAGGGCTGCTGTGAGGAAGTAAAGACATCATAATGAATGCCTGGCACATAGCATGAGATCAATAAACAAACTGCATAGTACAGGGGGGAGTCATTCCCACCTGCAGGAGCTCCATTTATCCAGTTGCTGTTGTTGCAAATACAAATACAAGTCGAAGGGCAAAGAATGTGCATTTCTTTGCTTTCCTATAATTTAATTTCTATTCTCTGCCAACCCCATTTCACAGGTAGCAACCCAGCTCTGACTGCTCTTGTCTTCCTAGAGTGGGTCTAGGGAAGAAGTGCTTGCAGAATGCCAAGGCACTCAGGTTGGAGGCGTGTGGGCACACCCTGGTCCTCTGTCAGATTCTGCCTGCACTGGCATCTGGGGGGACAGCCCATCCCATTTGGTCCACACTGGCAGAGTAATCACCTTTCTCTTTCTCAGTTACAAGGTCTTGCAGATCTGCAGGTGCTCAGGACCATGTTCTAGTCACTCTTGGGTGCATGACAAATCCTCTATGGCACCTGGGCCACACAGAGGCATGGAGATCTTTGGGCTATTTCAGGTCTTCCTGGCCCCTCTACATGGGCATGGGAAACCCTGGGGTCCTGCCACTTCCCCAGGGTTGACCTTGAAAAGGGGCACAGGGGCTTCTATTCCTGAATCCTCATGTCACATTGCCCACTCGCGTCCAGGTAACCTTGCTCTGCCTGGCATGGTAGCTTTTAGTCATGTGGATTATTGGTGCCCTGAGTCCTTCAGAGCCCAAAGCCCGGGTTCTCACAACTCCAGAGCCTAAGCCCTTGGCACTCAAATATCTTCCCGCTGCTTTTTTTTTTTTGCTGCATCATCCTTTCTCAAGGTAGCATATGCCCCTGACTGAATGGGGAAGAATGAAAACAGGATCAGGGAGGAACCTGGGTGGATAATTCCATCGGCTTTTCTACCACACCGTGTTTTGCTGAGAAAGAAAAATTAGGGAGTACAGAAAAAATTGAGGGGTAGGGGTGGAAAATTCCTTCAGGACTGAAAAAGTTTTTGATGTTACTGGGACCCTCCTGTGGTCTGAGCCTCTGCTCCTGGGATCCTGGAGAAGCTCCTTCCCTGAACTGGAAGACACACTCTCTGAGGATCCTGCTCTGTTTGCAAGGCAGGTGGCATTTTCTGCCCAGCCTGCCTCTGCTGCAGCCACCTGCCCCCATGCAGACAGGACCCACAGGGTCTCCAGGCTCCCTTGACCTGTTGTCTTTTTGGTCCCACCCCATCAGCACCCCTATTGAGCATGCGCCGGTGTGCACCACCCAGGCCGCCATCCCACTGCTGCCCGCTTCCGCCCAGCTGCCTGCTGCTGCCTCTCCCAGTGCGGCTTCGCCACCCCTGGCCACAGCTGCCGCCCATACTGCCATCGCCTCCGCCTCTGCCACAGCCCCTGCCTCAAGCCCCGCCGACAGTCCAAGGTAACTGGCCCACAGGTGCCGGGCCTGACCCTGGGGAAGGGAGGCAGGAGACGCCCCACTCTGGGTCCACCTGTGGCCAGCTATGTCCAAGGTAGTTAGGGCCCATGGGCCTGGAGGAAGCCAAGGCCAGCGCTGTTTGGTGCAGAGTGTAAAGGGGAAGCTGAGGGTGAATTTCAGGGCTGTGTACCACTGTGGCAGGGACTGTCAGTCTGCTCCCCAGGGGCACATACAACAGTAAGAGAGGTAACAGTCTCTCTCTTTCTCTCTCTCTCTCTCTCTCACACACACACACACACACACACACAAACACACAAATACACTCATATAAACACAGATAACAAAAGGGGACTGTGTGGAAAGTCTTTGTTCCTGGAACTCAACTTAGGTAGAATAAAAGTTGTCCTTGTGGGCTGGAGAAATCAAGGAGGGCTCCCTGGATGAGGGAGCGTTGAACTGGGCACGGAAGGCAGGTAGGATTTGGTCAGAGAGAGTTTAGCCATGAACTTCCCACTTACCCTCCCCTCTCTTCGGAAAAGCATGTTAACACCAGAGACACCTGGTATAGTGGGATTTACGTCTGCTCCACAGCTTACTGTGTGTAACCTTGAAAAAGTAACTGAAGCTCTCCGAACCTCAGTCTCCTCGTCTGTTAAGATGTTTACCAAACACCTATTCTATAGGGTTATGATAGAAAAAAATGTCTGTAAAATACCTAACACAAAGGAACAAGTATTGTGAGTTCCTGCATCCCAACCTGCCCTCCTAGACACCCAGCAAGGCAGAGACCAAAGGCCAGGGGAGAAAAGAAGAGGCAGAGGGGCCAGGCTGGCAGGTCACTCTGTAGTGGCATGTGGCCCATCAGGCTGCATGGAGCCAGCTCTCTATCTGGGCTTCCAAGGGTTGGCCAGTTAGTGTTTGGGGTCAGAGCCCAGGTGTCCCAGCCTCTCACCTTGTGGGGGAGGACATGCCTCTTGGATCAGGATGGGTAGGTCCACGGTGCAGCCTAAGGTGGGACTGATGTGGGCAAACTGGCTCAAAGGCCTGTCTGCTGCCCCCATCCCAGGCTTCACGTGACCCACATGGTGCCAAGCCCAGCCTTTCCCCAGCCCAATTCAAGCCTGAAGGAGGAGCCTAGCCCTGGGTTTCCAGGGGTGGATTCATCCCAGTTTCGTGGGGGGATTTAGGACACTACTTCCCTTCTCTATACCAGAATCTCTTTACATAATGGCCTTGCTACTTGCATAAAGAAGAGACTTTGAGAAGGGCAAGAAATGTCCCTGTTGTTGAGCGGGAAAAAGCCTCCCAGTTTGAATGGTGGGGGGCTATAGAAGCTGGAGCCCTATAGGCAGCCATCTCTGGGGCCCCAACCCTGCTCAAAGGCAGGCACCAGCACCAAGCTCAGGTCTCGCTGTCCTGGGCCTGCTCACCGCAAAGCTCCTGTGATCCTCCCTCCCTTCCATTTGCCTTGCAGGAGAGCTGGGGCCTGGGTGGAGCTTGGAGAGGGGCTCAGAGGGCTGCCCAGCAGGGAGTGGGGCTAGAGCAGAAGGGGTCACAGGGTTGCACTCTGAGCAAAGCAACCTCCCCTCCTCGCACATGGGCCGGGTGGAGCTGGAGCTGAGGGAGTCATGGGAGGCAAATGGATACTGCAGCCTTTAATGGGGGCATGACTTCAGAATTTTCACTGGATGCCATAAATTTTCACTGCACACTGCTGCCTTTCCCATTGCCAGTTCCTACTCAGGACCTGGGCTGCGAGCAAAGTGTCCTCCACTGATGGAGTCCAGCTAAGACCACTGCCCCTTGGCCCACCCCCAATCACCATGGAAGCCCCGCACCCCTTGGACACTGTCTCTTCCTCTTCCATGAAGACCCCTACTCTGCTGGTGTCAGCACAGGAATCTATCCAGAGAAGGGCAGGTGGGCCTGGGGAGGGGAGACAATGGCTTCACTCAGCCAGAAACTCAGCAGCTTGACAGGGCAAGTGGGCACAGTCCCCAGGTCTGGGATGCCGCAGGCCCCCTGAGGTTATTTTACCTCTGCCTTGTCTGGAACAGCCCATCGGACCTCTCTGGATCCACTCAGAAGTTTGGTTCTTATCCCAGGACCACCCCCTTCTCAGAGCCCCAGAAAGGAAGGCACTCCTCATCCTACAGCTCTGCCCAGCAGAGATCAGCAGGCCCCAGGCCCTTGAGGAACAGACAGAAGGAAGGCAGGAAACCATGGAGGGCTGGCAGGCAGGGCTCACTTCTCCAGCGCCTCCAGAATGACCCATTGTCCCTGGATGTGGGCATGTGATCCCCTTTGAGATCTGAAAGACCAGGGACGTGTTCTGCAAGGCGTTCATTAGTTTTAAATGAAGAAAAAGGTTTTACGAACAAATACAGTTTGGGAACACTGGATCAGACAAGGCTTAACAGGCTGCTGGATTCCAGGAGTTCTCAGCACCTTCAGCTCTCTGGGAGGAGAGGCCATGCACAGACTCTCCTGAGGGTAATGAACTAGGACACTTTTTTTTTCATCTCTTTGACCCCATTGTCCCTGGGCCACAGGCAGGGAAAGCTGACCCTAGGCCCCTTGACAACTAACCCAGTTGGAGGAAGGCGACAGGAATTCTGTGCAGAAGAGGTGTGTGTATTGGTTGTTGGGAGTGGCCTTGTGGGAGGTGGAGAGCTCCTGACTTCCCCCGAGCATCTGTGCCAGGAAACCTGAGACTTTGCTGTTCCTTTCAGCAACAACAGAAAAGGGTAGGCAGAAGAGGCCACGAAGTTAGGGGCTGAGGTGCCCCACGAGGTTGAGGGGGTAGGTAGTTCTGACCAGGACCATCTCCTCTCCTCTGTGCTCTTCCACAGTCCTGCCCGGGCAGTCTACAGGAGTGAAGGATCTTCCCAGTGTCCTCCTGTCTGGCTGGTGGCTTCCTCCCTCTCTCCAAAGGCGGTGTTGCTAGCTACCCAAGGAACGCCCTCCTCCCCTCCAAGACCCCTGTGGTCCTTCCTCCACAGTTTCTGGCAGCTCCCCAGGGGCTTCTGAAGACCCAGGAGCCAGCCTGTCTTGCCTGCAGGCCCCAGTGGGTGCTGTCCTTCTTGCTGTAACTCTTCCTCCCTTGGTTCCAGGCCCCAGACCTCTTCCTACAGCGCCGCAGCGGCCAGCTCTTCAGCACCTGCCACCCACACCAGCTACAGCGAGGGCCCTGCCGCCCCTCCAACCAAGCCCCGGGTTGTCACCACTGCCAGCATTCGGCCTTCTGTCTACCAGCCAGGTGAGAGGCAGAGCAGGAAGGGAGGCTGTCTAAGCCTTGGGCGGGCTCCAGGAGTCGCAAGAGCCAAGAGGTGGCTCTGTGGTCACATCCCCAGAAGAATGGGCAGCAAGGCCTTGCTAATGAGGCTCCGTCCTCCATCCCCCAGTTGTGGGCCAGAATCCTGTGGAACCTGCATCTGGCCTGGGGGAGACAGGTGGGCAAGAATGCAGTGGATGATTCTAAGGGAGAGCAAAGGAGGACAGAGGTCTTCTCTGGGCCAGGCGTGGTGACTCATGCCTGGAATCCCAGCACTCTGGGAGGCCGAGGTAGGCAGATTACCTGAGGTCGGCAGTTCGAGACCAGCCTGGCCAACATGGCAAAACCCCATCTCTGCTAAAAACACAAAAATTAGCTGGACGTGGTGGCACACACCTGTAATCCCAGCTACTCCAGAGGATGAGGCCACTGAACTCCAGCCTGGGCGACAAAGTGAGACTCGGTCTCAAAAAAAAAAAGTCTTCTTTGTGTCATGCCAGTGTTCGAGAGCTGGCCACAGCTGTGGGGGTACAGAACAGCACATACGGAGCCTCGACTAGGGAGCAGGTCCTTTCCAGGCGCAGCGAGAGACCCCAGGGAAGTTTTCCCAGCGGCTGGAGCCCAGGGAGATGAGACAGGCACTGAGTCGGGGCGGGCCTTGCTTGGGGGCTGTTTCATGAAGCTCCCTCTTGACAGAGGGGCTGAGCATGGGCGGCCGAAGCCGCTTTTGCCCGAGACAGAGGCCGGTGTCGGGGCCTGCTCTGCTGTGGACGGCCAAGCGCCTCATCCCTCCAGGCTGCGATGTTCATAGACACCTCGTGTTCTGGGGATGGAATGAAGCTCCCAGCACAGCGTCTGTCGCACGGGAGGTGCCCCTGTCCCTACAGAGAAGGGGCAAGGGCAGCCGGTTCTGAGGCGGAAACTCCTCAGGGCCAGGGGGCGTTCTGCAGCGGTGAAAAGCGGCGGGAGGCGGCTGCCCCTTCGGAGACTGGGAACCCGGGGAGGGAGACTGGGGAGGAGTTTGGAGGCGAAGCGGCGGGGGTAGGCGAGGCCTTGCCCGGGCGCCAGGAGGACATTTCCGTCTCTTCCTGGGCAGGCGCTGTTGGCACCTTCCGGGGCGGCCGCCGGCTGTCCTCGCCCAGCCCGCCAGGCGGCGTCAGGGCTCCGGGGGCGCGCGGCCGGCCCGCCCAGCGTCCCCTTCCTCCTCCTCCCCGGGCTGGGGCCCAGGCGGGCGAGACCGGCCGGAGCCGCGGGCCCCCCGCGCCATTCCCAGGCCGCGCAGACGTTAACTCATTCCTGCCTGGGGGGAAGGAGGCGGCCGGGCGGGCGCGCGCTGTAGCCGGCCTGCCTTCACCTCAGTCTCCCCGAGGCCCGGCTGCCGAGTGGGTTCCGGGGGCGGCTGGCAGGCGGCCCCGGGCGAAGCAGGGCGTGTGGGCCCGAGCCCCCCCTTCCGCTCCCCAGCCCTCCAGGCTCTTCAGACCCGGGCGTCGGGGAGGGTGGGCAGCCCCCGCAGGCCCCAGACCGCCGCGGCCGCAGCCGCAGCTCTCCCCGGGGCCTCCTCCAGGCTGAGGGCGGCGTTCGCAGGCCGGATCTTATCGCTGGCGCCCGAGCTAGGCGGCCGCTCCCCAGAACACCTGGGGCCCGGGAGGGGGCGGACGGCGGCGGCGACGGCTCGGGGACCGTGCGCACTGGTCGCGGACGGCCACGTTGGCCCGCGGGCCGGGCGGCGGCCGGGCGCTCGCGGAGAGCCAGTCCCGGCCCCCAGTGAGTCAGAAATCACCTTGTTTAATTACACATCCCCGAGCCCGCCGAGTGAGATAGAGGCCTTTTGAACTTGCCAATTAGAGATGAAATATCACCTTCTAATTTAGGCTGGTTTAATTCCGTCACGCAGAAATAGCAACAGCCCCGGGGCTCCGAGATGGGATATCAGGTCTCTCTTGGCAGGACGGTGAGCCAGGCTGAAGGGTGCAGAGGCCGAGGGCGGCGAAGAGCAGCTGCCTGCTCGCCCCCCGCCGGGAGTGGGGGTTGCGACCCGGGGCAGCAGAGCTGCCGGGCCGGGCCACCGAAGCCGGGGAGGTTCCTTCTCTGGGTGGTACAGCCCCGGGCAAGGAAGCCATCAAATCGGGGTCCAGATTCTGGCCTGCCTCTGTGAGATCTCTGTGTTGTGGGGACCAGGCGCGGTGGCTCACGCCTGTAATCCCAGCACTTTGGCAGGCCGAGGCGGGCGGATCACGAGGTCAAGAGATCGAGACCATCCTGGCCAACACGGTGAAACCCCGTCTCTAATAAAAATACAAAAATTAGCTGGGCGTGGTGGCGCGCGCCTGTAGTCCCAGCTACTCGGGAGGCAGAGGCAAGAGAATTGCTTAAACCCGGGAGACGGAGATTGCCGTGAGCGGAGATCGCGCCACTGTACTCCCGTCTGGCGACAGAGCGAGACTCCGTCTCAAGAAAACAAAAAAAAGGGCAGTGGATCCAGGAGTCTGGAAGGCCTTCCGATGGAGGAAAGTGACTGCCAGCCAGAGGATATAGGATTAGTATTGCCAGAAAGAGGCAGGAAAGGTGGGACAAGGCCCGATTTACTTGAAAGGGGTGAACTAAAGCCTATTTTGCTGCCTGGGGATTTTCTAAGCGGGGACCTGCTGTTGAGTCTGGCTGCCTCAGCTCGTTTCAGCTAGGCAGTTCACCAGCTGAATGACCTGGAGGCAGTCACTTAAGCTCTCCAAGCCTCAATTCCTCATCTGTAAAATGGACTTGCAAATATTATCTGCCTCCTTGGATTGCAGCGAGTAATTACTTGAAATAATGCTCGTTAAGGGCCTAGCATGCGAAAGCTATCATTTTAATGAGGGCAGCACCACCCAAAAGAAAGAAATTTTCTAGCAGCCACATTTTTAAAAAGTAAAAGAAAGCAAGTGAAATTTATTTTAATATCTTTCCTTTGACTACATATATTTAAAATATCAGGTGGAGTACGGCGGCTCACACTTGTAATCCCAGCACTTTGGGAGGCCAAAGCGGGCAGATCACCTGAGGTCAGGAGTTGTAGATCGGCCTTGCTAACCAGGTGAAACCTGTCTCTACTAAAAATACAAAAATTAGCCAGGTGTGGTGGCGGGTGCCTGTAATTCCAGCTACTTGGGAAGCAGGAGGCAGAGGCTGCTGTGTGCCACTGTACTCCGGCTTGGGCCACAAAGCAAGACTCTGTCTCAAAAAAAATAAATAAATAAAAAATAAAAGATCATTTCAACATACAATCAATATAAAATAATGATTAATGAGTCTTCAAAAATCTGGTGTGTGTGTTACACTAAAAGCACTTCTCACTTCTCAGGTGGACTAGCCATTTAAAGTGCTGATTGGCCACGCAGCACTATGTATTGGAAAGCGCAGGATTAGGGGTTGTGGTCTTAAACTTTTTTTTTTTTTTTTTTTTTTTTTTGAGACAGAGTTTCCACCCTTGTTGCCCAGGCTAGAGTGCAACGGCTTGACCTTGGCTTACTGCAACCTCTGCCTCCCAGTTTCAAGCGATTCTCCTGCCTCAGCCTCCCGAGTAGCTGGGATTACAGGCACCCGCCACTACGCTGGCTAAGTTTTTCTGTATTTTTAATGGATACTGGGTTTCACCATCTTGACCAGCCTGGTCTCGAACTCTTGACCTCAGGTGATCCACCCCCTCCTTGGCCTCCCAAAGTGCTGGGATTATAGGTGTGAGCCATGGCGCCCAGCTAATCTTAATCTATTTTAGCAGAGACTTGCGCTTTACAAAGAAAGGAAAGGGCCAGGCAAGGTGACTCACTCCTGTAATCCCAGCACTTTGGGAGGCCGCGGCAGGTGGATCATCTGAGGTCAGGAATTCGAGACTAGCCTGACCAACATGGTGAAATCCCATCTCTACTAAAAATACAAAAAATTAGCCTGGTGTGGTGGTGGATGCCTGTAATCCCAGCTACTTGGGAGGCTGAGGCAGGAGAATCACTTGAACCCAGGAGGTGGAGGTTGCAGTGAGCCAAGATCGTGCCATTGCACTCCAGGCTGGACAGCAACAGCTTATCTATAATAGAGGGATGAAGCTGCTCTGAAGTTGTGCTAGATCACCTTTCCCGCTCTCTGTCCCTCGTGGTATTCCTGGAATCCCCTCTTCCCCCAGCACTTTGAGATTCTCTGCTATGCAAAGTTGTTAGGGAGGGTGACAATACCTCCAATCTGAGCTGTACACATTTACCAAATGCATGCAGTATGTCACTGCAGCAGATGCCCACCATGCCCTGTGGGGCAGGCAGGGCATCAGGCATTCCGCCACCAGTGAATAGACCTCAGTCTCAGGTTATCTGACTTCAAGATTTCCCGTTTCCCTTTCCTGCTCTCCCCACACCCGATGCTTCCCCCCCCCACACACACACACACCCCAGTCTAACTGGGCGGGCTTCCCTAGGTGAGCAGCAGGCCGGGAGGCAGGCTAACAACAATACATCTGACACTGAGACCAGGTTGCCTCCGTCCTTGCCATCCTCACTCACATTTAGTGACACACTATGCCAGGTACTAGGCTAAGTTCTTTATATTTCTTACCTTCCCTTAATCCTCATAATAACCTCATGAGATACTAAGAATTATTATTGTCATTTTTAGATAAAGAAATTGAGGCCCAGAGAGGTTAAGGAATTTGCCCAAGGACACACAACCAGGAGGTAGTAGAGCTGGGTCCTGCAGCCGGGGCTCTTGGCTGTGCTATCAAGACCCCACAGCACAGGGTCTCCGAGTTGAAAATGACTCCTCCCTGACATGTTGCACCGAGACTTTCTGGAAATTGGACTCACGTTCCTTGCAGAGGCAGCTTGGGATGGTAGAATATATGGTTTTGAAGACATATTCCCACTGATTAGCTCTGTCTGAGCCTCAGTGACCTCAAATGTAAAGGGGAAATAATGGGAAGACTGATTCAGATGGCATGCTATGTGCCTCATTACCCCCTAAACATGAGGAAGATTCGTTCTGGAGAAGGTATTACCTTTCGAAGGCCTCACTCACAGGATGGCTCCAGGGCAGGGCTGTGGAGGGCTTTATCTCTTCTTCCTTCAATAACATGGATGAATCCTATCTACGCAGTTCCTACTCACCCCTAGCACAGGGGTTTCCAGGTCACCCAGTTCTGAAGGGTGGGTCACCTGGGAGTGGAAGGTGCAGAGTAGGAACCACAGGCTGCTCTGGGTGGCCCAGGGGATCCAGGTGGAAAAGAGAGACTGGAGGTGGGGCCAGGGTCTTAAGCCCTAAGGAAACCCTTCCTCTTTAGGTTGAGGCTGGAGTGTGGGGTCGGGGCAGGAGCGGGGCGTGGGTGTGGGAACTGCCTCAGCACAGTCCATCCTGCCCAGGCTGAGCTCAGGAACGGGGAGGGAGGTTGCGCTGACATGCTTCCTAGGGTGGGGGGAATGAGGCCTCTTTCTGGAAGGGCAGACTGTGAAATGAGGTGAGGCTTCTGGAACCTCCCTTGCTGGAAGGGGAGGCCAGCTAGACCTTGTGTACAGGGCACAGCTGGGTCTGCTCTGGCTAAGTGTTGAGGGCCCAGGCCCGAGAGGGCTGTGGGTAAGCAGTTGCAATGCTTTTTCTGTGCTGTGACCCAGAAAAGGGGAGCTGGAGGAGGGGGTGGCAGAAATGAGGCAGCGCCTTCTCTTCTCACTCTGACTGCCTGCACAATCTCTAGACAGTCACTCAGACACACTCTCAGCTTCTACCAAAGCGACGTGGAGGTCCAGAGGTGCCCAGGGCAGCCACGGGCCAAGCAAGCAGCTGCACCTGGGCTGTGTCACCCTAGAGTCTCTGCCCAGCACCCTCGAAATGCCTTCTTCAAGATCCCCCATCCTAATCAAACCAAGATGGAATTTCCCCGCAATACAAATCAATCCAAGCTGTTTTTCAAGAAAGTAATTGTAGCTAAACCTGAAACCTGAACCTGAAAACCCAGCTGCCAGGTCATCTGCTTTGTCCTGAGGGCTGAACTAGGTCCAGGTTCAGCAAACTCATGCCAAGGGAGGTATTTCAGATGTCAAATCACTGGTCAGAGTGCAACAGAAAGTTTCTCGCAGTCAAGAGTGAGCTGACCCACTCCCACCTATCCCTGCCCAGGTACCCCCAACCCCACTCCCTGTCTTATGCAGGCCTTGGGCAGCCAAGGCCTAGTGGAGCCCCACCCTGCACAGCTGCAGATATTTATAGCTGTGTCCCTTTTCCAGCCCTTTTGACGCTCCCTTGGCTGTGCTTGCTCTCTAGCTCCCTGGCACCCTGCTGAGAATTCAGATCTGGGCCATCAAGAAGTTCAGGAACAAATCTCCTGAAAAAACTGAAATCGCACTACTCTAGTGTTAAAGTCACCTTGTACATTTCTCTGGCTGGGAGTGAGGGGAACTGGGAAGAATGAATTCCTGACATGTCTTTCTTTGGGTTTGTTTGGCTTGCAGTGCCTGCATCTACCTACAGCCCGTCCCCAGGGGCCAATTACAGTCCAACTCCCTACACCCCTTCGCCTGCCCCTGCCTACACCCCCTCGCCTGCCCCTACCTACACTCCCTCACCTACCCCTGCCTATATCCCCTCACCTGCCCCCACCTATACTCCATCCCCTGCACCAACCTATACCCCTTCGCCTGCCCCCAACTATAACCCTGCATCCTCTGCGGCCTACAGCGGGGGCCCTGCAGAGCCTGCCAGCCGTCCCCCCTGGGTGGCAGATGACAGCTTCTCCCAGAAGTTTGCCCCTGGCAAGAGCACCACCTCCATCAGCAAGCAGACCCTGGTCCGGGGGGGCCCAGCCTACACCCCAGCAGGTCCCCAGGTGCCACCACTTGCCAGGGGGACCGTCCAGAGGGCTGAGCGCTTCCCAGCCAGCAGCCGGACTCCACTCTGTGGCCACTGCAACAACGTCATCCGGTATGGTCCAGCTGTGCCCCTGCACTGGGGCACTGGAAGGGCGTGTGTGCGGGTTGCTTGCCCACAGTCTGATCCCTGGTGGGGAGAGATGGGGGTAGGAGGCAGGTATAGGGAGAAAGCCATGGGTCCTTCTGGCTTGCCCTCTGGTCTGACCTCTCTGAGCCATAGCTTCCATACCTGTGTGATACCCACTCCTCTGGGGAGCTGGGAGGATGGCATGAGGTTCGTGGGTGAAGCTCCAGCAGGGTGCCTGGTGCCAGGAGCTCCCCCTTGGGATAAGGCTGAGTTCTGGGAATCACCAGTCTTGCCAGTAGGTTTACGGGGCATGTTGTAAGACAGTGCTGGCTTTGACCCAGTTTTCCTTTAGGGTTGCTTCTGGGTCTTTCCACAGACAGGCCTGGGCTGCTCAGGGCATTGGTGAGCATCTGCCAGACTAAAATGAAAACAAGTGATTTCACATTTAGAAGCCATGGACCAAGGCTGTTGTTTGAATATAGTATGTTTGTGTACATGTATGGTGTGAGCTTATGTACATGAAAAATATACTTTCGTTTAAAAATAAAATAATATGAGGGCCGGGCGCGGTGGCTCAAGCCTGTAATCCCAGCACTTTGGGAGGCCGAGGCGGGTGGATCACAAGGTCAAGAGATCGAGACCATCCTGGTCAACATGGTGAAACCCCGTCTCTACTGAAAATACAAAAAATTAGCTGGGCATGGTGGCACGTGCCTGTAATCCCAGCTACTCAGGAGGCTGAGGCAGGAGAATTGCCTGAACCCAGGAGGCAGAGGTTGCGGTGAGCCGAGATCGCGCCATTGCACTCCAGCCTGGGTAACAAGAGCGAAACTCCGTCTCAAAAAAAAAAAAAAAAAATAAAATAAAATAAAATAATATATACTCATTAGAGAAGAATTAGAAAACACAGAAAAGTAAAAATTAGAATACAAAAAAATGTTCTCATAGTCCCACTGTTCTGACTGCTAACCTGGAACTAGACTATACAGGTTTGTATTCTGGTCTACCACTTACTGGCCGGATGGCCTTAAACAAGTTGTTCAAACTCTGTGTGCCTCAGTTTCCCCATCTGAAAATAGGTAGTGTAATAGTACCTACTGCATAGGATTGTTGTGAGAATTAAGCAAGTTAATAAATGTAAAAGTTTTGTTGAATGGAGGCTGACACAGAGTAATCACTTAATAAATGTTAGCCATCAGCATCATCATTATTGGATTTCTTACTATCATCATCAGTGGTCAACTGAGTTCTATCATATGTTTACCCAGTTCCCTACTGGTGGATGTTTGAATTACTTCTTGGTTTTCCTTATTGTAAGTGATGCAACAATGAACACCTTTCTGCATGAGCTTTCTCTGAATTTCACATTATTTCATCAGAACAGTCACAAAAGTCAGAGTTATTGGGTAAAAGTATAAACAGTGTTGGGGTTCTTAAAATATCTAGTTCAAAGTTCTAGGGGCTGCCTTACTGGGTGCCATTCTCTGTTTCCCCAGGGGCCCATTTCTGGTAGCCATGGGCCGTTCCTGGCACCCTGAAGAGTTCAACTGTGCCTACTGCAAGACTTCCCTGGCAGATGTGTGCTTTGTGGAAGAGCAGAACAACGTTTACTGTGAGCGATGTTATGAGCAGTTCTTTGCCCCAGTCTGTGCCAAGTGCAACACCAAAATTATGGGGGTAAGTGGGCAGCCTCCCCTTCTTCTGACCCATGTTTCTTCCCAGCCCTTCCCCAAGATCGTGGGGTCCCAATAGGAAGCCAAGAAGTTGCCGGTAACAGAGAGAAAGCAACTCCATTTTTATCCTAGAAGGGAATTGGTTTGCCACCAATAAACTTGGAGATAAATGAACTTGACGCAAGGGATGATTGTGCGCCTGTTCCACACAGCTCGAAGAGGTGGAACTTCTGCAAAGCAAGTGATTGCTTCATAGCCTGACCTGACCACTCACCAGAATGTGGCCTTGACCCTCAATGCCCCTTTGGCAAATGACAGTAATAAGCAGTACTTCCTCCCAGATTTAATGTGAGGATTAAGCATCACAGTTTATGTAAGAATGCACAGAACGTGGCACCCAGCTGGAGAGTGAGAAGCCCTTCTCTGCTGCCCCTGGGTCTTTCTTCAGAGTGAAAGGCCAGCATCCTGGGCTCTCCTGACCCATTCCCTGGTACGATGCTTGGGCAGTGGCTGGGGCCTGGTGGGGTAGTCAAGCCCAGTTCCCTCTCTCCTTTCTGTCCTGAGCTCAGGCTCTTTCCCCCAGGAAGTGATGCATGCCTTGAGACAGACGTGGCACACAACCTGCTTTGTCTGCGCGGCCTGCAAGAAGCCTTTCGGGAACAGCCTCTTCCACATGGAAGATGGGGAGCCCTACTGTGAGAAAGGTAGGAACACTTTGGCGATGTTGTGTGGGCACTGCTCTGGGAGAAAGGGGAAGGTGCAGGGAAATAACTCCTCTCTAATCAATTCACAGCCGACCACCCAAGGCCTTTATTTCCGGAAGAAATGTTTGTTTTGTTTTTAATGGCAGAATCATGTTAATATCACACAAAGGAAGTTAACTATCTCTCCTGCCTATATGGTTGCAGCTTTGGGGAGAGTGAGGTGCAGAATCTATAGCTTATTTTACGCATCAGCTGTGTGGATCTGGTTGGGTGAGGTGACTCACACCTTAATCCCAGCACTTTGGGAGGCTGAGGCGGAAGAATCGCTTGAGCCCAGGAGTTTGAGACCAGCAACATAGCAAGATCCAGTCTCTACCAAAAATATAAACATTAGCCAGGTGTGGTGGCATGTGCCTGTAGTCCCAGATACTCAGGAGGCTGAAGTGGGAGGATCACTTGAGTCCAGGAGTTCGAGGCTGCAGTGTCCTGTGAGAGCACCACTGTATTCAGCCTAGGCAACAGAGTTAAGACCCTGTATCTTAAAAAAATTAAAAAAAAAAAAATGTAGATCACAATTTGGCATCTTATAACCACTTGAGAAACCTTTCAGGTTATTTTGATTTGGAGACCACAAGGCCTAGTCCGAAAAGGCCTTGGCTGTGGACTTTGTCCTTCATTCTATTCCTGGTTCCACTTTGGGCTGCTTTGTAACCCTGAGCAAGTTACTAACCTTCTCTAAGCCTTACTTCCCACATCTGTAAACACCTGCCTACAGAGCTGTGGTGAGAATTAAACCACAGAAGGAGTGTAGAGACCCCTTCCACTGCCCTTGTGATATTTATCAGACTTTGATGTTCCTTCAGATTCCTGTAATCTCACTGAGTGAATTCAGAGTTTCTCTGTACCCCCAAAATGCTATATGTTATCTTAAAATGCCAAGGAAATTATTGTAAATTCAGGAGACAAAGCACTTCATTAGATAGGTGGGAGTTAGTCACTCACTCATTTATTCAGAGACTTCCCCTTTCAGAAAAGATTTGAAGCAGGTTCCAGAAAAGGTAACACAGACATGAAGGCTAAGATGGTAGAACCAGAAAATCAGAGGGAGGAGAAGCAGGCATGCTGATTATGAAGAATAACACGGCTGCAGGGACTGACTGGGTAGCAAGTTTGAGGGCAGAAAGAGAAACACAGTAAGTTAGTTTACTTTAAAATCAGAAAGAAGAAAACATGCAGTTCCTCAAGGGAAAAAGCAAAACAAAATAAAATTTATTTCCCCTGACTGTAAACTAGAAAAGAAACGTGTTGGCCAGGCACCAAGGTACCTGGAGCGACCCAGACTCGAATCCCACATGGGCCACTTCCAGGCTGGGTGACCACGGACAAAGTATTTACTCCTTCTAAGCCTCTGTTTCCTCTCTAGACCACCTCCTTCAGAGGCTGTTGTGAGGATTAACTGAGATAATGTGTGCAAAGCTCTTAGCAAAGCAGCTGCCCAGGGTAAGTGGGCAATGGGAGTGGTCTGTGAAGTGGCTCCAGGAGACCCAGAGCTCTCCATGGAGCACGGTTTACAATCCGTTTCCTTAAGCAATAAGCATCACTGAAATGTTTAAGGCAAGGAAATAATACAATCCAATTTTTATTTTAGAAAGAGTACAGAGGCCGGGGGCCGTGGCTCACGCCTGCAGTCCCAACACATTGAGAGGCCGAGGAGGGTGGATCAAATGAGGTCAGGAGTTTGAGACCAGCCTGGTCAACATGGTGAAATCCCATCTCTACTAAAAATACAAAAATTAGCTGGGTGTGGTCACGCACACCTGTAATCCCAGCTACTCGGGAGGCTGGGGAAGGAGAATCGCCTGAACCACGTAGGCAGAGGTTGCAGTGAGCTGGGATCATGCCACTGCACTCCAGCCTGGGTGACAGAGCCAAGATTCTGTCTCAAAAACAAAAACAAATGGGGTGGGGGGG
>NW_016107927.1:747460-749142 GCF_001604975.1 Cebus imitator | reverse complement strand
GTTTCACCATGTTGACCAGGATGGTCTCGATCTCTTGACCTTGTGATCCACCCGCCTCGGCCTCTCAAAGTGCTGGGATTACAGGCGTGAGCCACCGCGCCCGGCCTTGAATGTTATAAAGATATAATGATGAACAAGGTAAAGGAAGGCTAGATATCTGTTAGGTAAAGTCAAGCCTGGTTGGTTAACCTACCCTGGAGTTGGTAAAATATATTGGGGTCAGCCAGGAGGGAGGTCCCCCGTGTCATGCCGTGGGACATTGTGCTTGGTTCTGACCTTGTCATTTTTTAAATTGTGGGAAAAACCCATAGAATAAAATTTGCCATCTTTTCCATTACTAAGTGTACAGTTAAGTAGTGTTGAGTATATTCACACTGTTGTAAACCAAACCTCCAATTGGCAAACATTCACCTTGCAAATCAGAAGCTCTCTACCTATTAAACAACTTCCTATTTTCCCTCTTTCCAGCTCCTGGCAACAACCATTCTACTTTCTACTTCTAAGAATTTGACTACTATAGATATATAAGTGAAATCATACAGTTTGTTTTTTTGAGGCTGGCTTATTTCACCTAGCATAATGTCCGCAAGTTTCATCCATGTTGTAGTATGCATCAGAATTTCCTTCTTTTTAATGGCTGATATTTCATTGTATGGATAGACCACATTTTGTTGATCCATTCATTTATCAGTGGGCACTCGGATTGCTTCTAACTCTTTGCTATTGTGAATAATGCTGCTATGAACATGGGTGTGCAAATTTCTCTTAAGACTCTGCTTTCAATTATTTTGAGTATATATCCAGAAATGGGATGGCTAGACCATATGGTTCTATTTTTTTTTCTTTGTTTTGAGATGGGGTCTCACTTTGTTGCCCAGGCTAGATTGCAGTGGCACCATCATGGCTCACTGCAACCTTGTCCTCCTGGGCTCAGTTGATTCTTCCACCTCAGCCTGTAGCTGGGACTACAGACATGCACCACCATGCTCAGCCAATTTTCATAATTTTTTGTAGAGATGAGGTCTTGCTATGTGCCCAGACTGGTCTTGAAATCCTGGGCTCGAGCAATCCTCTTACCTTGGGCTCCCAAAGTGCTGGAATTACAGGTGTGAGCCACCGTGCCTATTTTTGATTTTGTTCTATTTTTGGTTTTGTAAGGAACCTCATACTGTTTTCCATAGTGGCTGCACTGTGTTACAATCTCATTAACAGAGCACAAATCTTCCAATTTCTCTGCAGCCTTGCAAACACTTGTTATTTTCTGTTTTGTTTGTTTGTTTGTTTGTTTTTTGTTTTTTTTTTTTAAATAGTAGCTATCCTAGGTTGGGCATAGTGGCTCAGGCCTGTTAATCCCAGCACATTGGGAAGCCAAGGTGGATAAATCACGAGGTCAAGAGATCAAGACCATCCTGGCCAACATGGTGAAACCCCATCTCTACTAAAAATGCAAAAATTAGCTGGGCGTGGTGGCTCATGCCTGTAGTCCCAGCTACTTGGAGGCTGAGGCAGGAGAATTGCTTGAACCCAGGAAGCAGAGGTTACAGTGCGCTGATGATCAGGCCACTGGACTGCAGCCTGGGCGACAGAGAGAGACTCCATCTCAAAATAAATAAATAAATAAATAGTAGCTATCCTAATGGGTATGAGGTGAAATTTCACTTTTTTTTTTTTTTTTTTTTTTT
>NW_016107927.1:741079-747400 GCF_001604975.1 Cebus imitator | reverse complement strand
CAACCTCCGCCTCCTGGGTTCAGGCAATTCTCCTGCCTCAGCCTCCTGAGTAGCTGGGATTACAGGCACACACCACCATGCCCAGCTAATTTTGAAATTTCACTTTTATGTCTCATCATTTTAATCAATAATTTGGAAGAAGACACAGACGGGATCTATCAAATCTGCAGATTGAGCCAGAATGATAGGGTCTAGGCTAAAAAGATGCTTCAGTTGGCTGCAAAGATAAGCTGACATCTGCATATAAGGAAGAGAGGTAGGGTCAGCCATTCACAGATGAACCTGCACCTGAGCAGCTCCCAAGCCTGGCATCACGGACACCAAGGGAGCTTAACAAACTAGAGAGAAGATAGATTTTTCAGACCTACCTCAGACCCACAGAAGCAGCATTTCACAGAGTGCCCCACCCTACCAGGTGTTTCAGTTAGGTGTGGGAATCAGAAGTGTTTCTCCAAGTGTGATCCCAGCACCAGCAGCAACGTCACCTGAGAACTTGTTAGAGATGCAGATCTTCAGGCCCCACCCCAGATCTGGTGAATCAGAAACTCTGGAGGGGAGCCTGGCACCCTGTGTTTCAACAAACCCTCCACGTGCTTCTGATGTTTGGGAACCATTGCTGTAGAAAAGTACTCAACCCCATTTCAACACAGAGCACCCATAATCTGATGGATGGAAATCCTTTTACAACAGCAATAAAATCCATTAAATTCAAGGGTAGGAATTCAACTTGGGACAAGAGAGAATCAAAAAAAAATTAGAAAGACTTAAAGGGAGAAATAAAGGAAGGAATAAATAACAAGGAGCTAGATTATGCTCCTTGTGGAAAAGGCCCATGCACAGACTTAGTTAGGTACCAGCAATGTTCTCCTTTTGTAGAAATAAGTGAAGAAAAATACCAACTTAAAAAAAAAATGTATTAGGATCAGACCCATGCTACCAAATTTTAAAACAAAGTGGCAATTCTCCAAATTATACAGAATTGAATTTAAAACAGAAAAATTCATCAGTGGGCAAGACTAGGCATTTCAGAAGTAAATTTAAGCCATTTTAAGAGCTTAATCTGTGAAAAGCCAGTAAGAGAAAGAATCACTATTTAATTTGGTTATTTGAACCATTTAATTTAATTTTTATTTAAATATGGAACACAGCACAGCTTGGTGGCTCATGCCTATACACATAGTACTTTAGGAGGCCAAGGCAGGAAGACCACTTGAGCCCAGGAGTTCAAGACCAACCTGGACAATATAGGGAGACGCTGTTTCTAAAAAAAATAAAGTAGCTGACCATGGTGGTGCATACCTGTGGTTCCAGCTACTCAGGAGCCTGAGGTGGGAGGATGGTTTGAACCCAGAAAGTTGAGGTTGCAGTGAACTGTGACCACATCATTGCACCCCATCCTGGGTGACAGAGCAAGACTCCGTCTGAAAAAAAAAAGAGATGATGGATAAATGGATAGGATGCATGGATGAATGGAGGAGGGAAGCCCAGGGAAAGCCTTCAGCAAGGCCATCTCATCTCTCTTGGTTGGGGTAGGTAGGAGATGAAGACCTTCCTGAAGGACAGCCTATCACAAAGGATTGCAGAGATTCTCTGAGGTACAGAAAGTGGGGATGGTTTTCCAAGCCCAGGGCCTGGTTTTACACAGAAGCATGGAGGTGTAAGAGAAAGTCCAGGGCACCATGAGACCACCTGGGAGTGATGAGAAAGAAGTCGGAGGAGGGGTGCAGGGCTTGTCCTTAGGTGGAGAAGGGTCAACCCATACCACATGGAAGTAAGTTCTGCAGAGCACCAAGTGAACCACAACCTGTGCCGTGACTTTCTAAAGGAAGCAGAACGATGTTTTCTTAGCTCTGGCAAGGCAATGCATTTCTGCTTACTAAAGAAACTAGGTAGTCCCTCAGAGAAGACTGATGGACTGGGATACATACGAACATTTGCATGACAAGCTACAATTAAGCACAAAAGGGGAAGCTATATATTGGAAAACATATGCAACAGATAAGTGTAACTGATCAAAGCTCAACGGCAGGTGGATAAGGAGCTGGAGACAGCGCAAAGCCATGGAAGGAGGATGAACTTTGGAGTCCCATCAGGACTGCGGCCCCTGCTTTAGACTTGTGTGATGGAACCTATCCAGTCAGTTTCCTCCCATTTAAAATGATAACACTAGGCCGGTGCGTGGCTCACACCTGTAATCCCAGCACTTTGGGAGGCCAAGGTGGATGGATCACTTGAGGTCAGGAGTTCAAGACCAGCCTGGCCAACATGGTGAAACCCTATCTCTACCGAAAATACAAAAATTAGCCAGGCATGGTGGCGCATGCCTGTAATCCCAGCTACTCAGGAGGCTGAGGTGGAAGAATTACTTGAACCCAGCTGGTGGTGAGGGGGCAGAGGTTGCAGTGAGCAGAGATCGTGCCACTGCACTCCAGCCTGGGTGAGAGAGAGTCTGCCTCAAAAAAATAAATAAATAAATATAAATAAATAAATGGGAATGTCATCTCTTCACAGAGATACCATGAGGATTAAACAAGAAACACAATGGCACTCAAATCATGGTTCCTTTCCCTCCCTCCTTGTGTCAGTTATGAAGACTTTCTTTTCTTTTTACGACAGAGTCTTGCCTCGCTCTGTTGCCCAGGCTGGAGTGTAATGGCACAATCTTGGCTCACTGCAACCTCTGCCTCCTGGGTTCAAGAGATTCTTCCTGCCTTAGCCTCCTGAGTAGCTGGGATTACAGGCACTCACCACCATGCCCAGCTAATTTTTGTATTTTTAGCAGAGATGGGGTTATACCATGTTGGCCAGGCCAGTCTCCAACTCCTGACCTCAAGTGATCCACTGGCCTTGGCCTCACAAAGTGCTGGGATTACAGGCGTGAGCCACCATGTCCAGCCAAGACTTTCAAAATAAGAGCCAACATTTTTTAGTGTTTGTGTCAAATACTTCATTTATGTTATCTTATTTAATCCTCTCAAAACCCCATGAGTTCAGTACAATAATTATTCCCATTGTATAGATGAGAAAGTTGATGCCTTGAGAAGTTAGGCAACTTGCCCCAGGTTTGAATGTTCCTTAATAGAGTTGGGATTCAAACCCAGCTCTTTCTTTTTTCAGAGTCCAAGTTTGTAACTCCCATGGCACATTGGCACTCAGTATGTGGTCTAAGACAATGAATGGACATACTGTCCACAAGAAGACAGTAAATCGCCTAAGAAAAAGTCAACTGTGGAAGAGTTTGGAGGGATGTGTACACTTCTCAGGAGGGACGAGGCTTTGTAAATGGGATGGAGCTTTTCTAGAATAATCTAGAGATGTTCCAAAGCCAGTGTGGTAGAACTGTAGCCCCTTTGGGCCAGAGAGGACAGCTGCCCAGGTGAAGGAGCAAAGAACCTGACCCACTGTGCCTCAGCTGTGGGACCCTGGCTGGACCCTTCACCAGTTTTAGTCTCAGTTTTCTCATCCACAAAACAAAACAAAAAGATAATCATAGTTCAATCTCTGAGGGATTTTGTGATGATCAGGTTTATTCATTGATTAACTGATTGATTGGTTAATGCGTTCATTCCCTGTATATATTGTGGATATTGACTGTGTGTCAGGTATTGTGCTGGGAGTACAAAGAAAGCTAAGAAGTAGTCCCTGACATTGAGATACTTGTAAATAACACCACCCATGTGAAAATGCTTGGAAAATTGCAAAGCATCATATAAATAGTATTTAATGGCATTATATCCTTGGTTGGGGGTAGGGATGGAGGAGGAGAAGGACATGCCCCAATAAAGTAGTTCAAATACTATTTATAGTAGTAAAAACTTGTTGTCAACACAAATGCCCCATGACAGAAGAATGGGCAAGCAAAGAACATTCTATAACTCTTAAATATGCTGAGCCCTCATTCTTCCAAAGTAAGCACAGCTGTTTGGAAACGTGATTTTTTTTCTCTTTGGGGCTTGATCTATTTGGTCTATCAGAGGGGGCCGAAGCAGAGGAGACAATTTCCCTGCAGAAGATTGATGACAATTCCAGAAAGCGTTTGCAAATCACACCAGCATAAGGTGGTGTCAAAGCCTGAGTCTGAACAACATCAGCGCAATGATTGGAAAATGGAAAACTAGCATTTTCCAAACTATTTTGTCTGTGAAATGACAACCAATTAGATTTCACCTCCTGATCCTGCCCACTGATTTGGGGGTTGTCTTGGCTTTGGGTCCCCACTGCCCTCCTAGGTGCATGGTCTTCATTCTGCTTTTCATTTCAGACTACATCAATCTGTTCAGCACCAAGTGTCATGGCTGCGATTTCCCCGTGGAGGCTGGCGACAAGTTTATTGAAGCCCTGGGGCACACCTGGCACGACACCTGCTTCATTTGCGCGGTATGTCTCTAGCTTGGGGCTCTGGCTTTCTGGAAAGAGGCAGGAGGGAGGAAGTGGGAGCCAGGTGACCAGCCCTCTAAATCCCTTGCCACACTAGCATTCTGACATCCTGATCATTTTTAAAAGCTGAAAAACACCATGATGCCTCGATACGTCACAGTGGAACAAAGTTTCATTCCTAGTAATTATTTATAAATCAATGTGGCTTTGTTACTTTCCATTTCATTAAGGACAACAGAGAGTCCCAGGATTTCGCAAACCAGTGGATTGTCTCACCAGCAGTGTTGTCAGTGGGCAAGAGCAGCCGATGCTTGGCTTTGAGAGGAGCAGTTGGCTTCCCATGGTTATATGCTGCTTCAGATATGATGGAGTGACTTGAGGGTTTTCCCCTCCAAATTGTTACCCTGAACACTAGATTGGCGCTTACTTACTAATCCTGTGAAAAGCTGAGATAGGGTTTCCCTTAGTAGAACCTTTGGAAAGCAAGACTGAGTATCATTTTATTTTCCTAAGTGGTCCTTTCTTGATATATAGTTGCCAGGAGATAAGCCCTGGATTAACTATTAACTATGTGCTGCTTATTTCTGCTGAATAGCTGGGTCACTTTTAATATGAGACTGGCATTTTCCTTCTGAGTGTTTTGGATTTGGGTGGGCACATGATGGTGAGCCTACAGACATTTAGACTCTGAGGAAGAGGTAGGAAACAGTCATCCCTGAGAAAGCTCCATAATGTAAATCTGTCATTGACTAAACTTGATTTGGGAACTTTTTTTTTTTTTTTTTTTTTTTTTTTTTTTTTGGTTTTTTTTTTTTTTTTTTTTTTTTTTTTTTTGAGACGGAGTTTCTGCTCATTGCCCAGGCTGGATTACAGTGGCATGATCTCAGTTCACTGCAACCTCCACCTCCTGGGTTCAAGCGATTCTCCTGCCTCAGCCTCTTGAGTAGCTGGAACTACAGGAACATACCACCACACCTGGCTAATTTTGTGTGTTTTTAGTAGAGATGGGTTTTCGACATGTTGGCCAGACTGGTCTCAAACTCCTAACCTCAGGTAATCCAACTGCCTCGGCCTCCCAAAGTTCTGGGATTACAGGTGTGAGCCACTACACCCCTCTGAATGGGAAAATTAAGGCACCCCTACTATTTTTTAAAAATTAGTTTCTAAAGTAAATTTTGGAAATATATGAAATATCTGTACTGTTGGCCGGGCACGGTGGCTCAAGCCTGTAATCCCAGAACTTTGGGAGGCCGAGGCGGGTGGATCATGAGGTCAAGAGATCGAGACCATCCTGGTCAACATGGTGAAACCCTGTCTCTACTAAAAATACAAAACATTAGCTGGGCATGGTAGTGCGTGCCTGTAATCTCAGCTACTCAGGAGGTTGAGGCAGGAGAATTGCCTGAACCCAGGAGGCGGAGGTTGCGGTGAGCCAAGATTGTGCCATTGCACTCCAGCCTGGGTAACAAGAGTGAAACTCCGCCTCAAAAAAAAAAAAAAAAAAATCTGTACTGTTTCTACTTGAATAATTTTTACAGACTGATGACATAGGATGACCCTAGTCATAAAGTTTGCTGTCATATCCTTTTGGTTCTACCCTTCACTTCCATACCCCGCCATCTGTGGGACACACTGTATTCACTCTGTGTGTTGGTTTGCTAGGGCTGCCTTGACAAATTACTGCAAACTGATAGCTCAAACAACAGAAATGTATGCTTTCACAGTTCAGGGGGCCAGAAGTCCCAAATCAAGGTGCTGACAGGAGGCCATACTCTTTCTCCGAGCTTCTAGGGGTTGCCAGCAATCCTTGTCATTCCTTGGCTTGCAGCTATGTAACTTCAGTCCCTGCCTCCATTGTCACAAGGCTGTCTCTCTTCTTTGTGTATGTCTTTACATGACATTCCACTCTGAGTGTGTCTGTCCCTGTGTGCTTCTTCTCTCTCT
>NW_016107927.1:730363-740436 GCF_001604975.1 Cebus imitator | reverse complement strand
TCATCATGTTGGCCAGGCTGGTCTTGAACTCCTGGCCTCAAGTGATCTATCTGCCTCGGCCTCCTAAACTCCTGGGATTACAGGCATAAGCCCCCACATCCAGCCTCCAGACCTCATTTTAGCTTCCATTTTAATTACATTTGTAAAGATCCTATATGCAAATAAGGTCACTGCTACATCCCTGTGCTGGGTAGGCTAGATGACAGATTAGGACTAGAGCATGTGGCTTTTGTGGAATACAATTCAACCCCTTAACTTTCTGATTTTTCAGCTCTTTGAACAGATTCTCTAGTTGTCTTTGAGGGTGTTTTAAATACATGCCCTCCAAAAAGAGACGATGGTGTAAATAGACTGACTTTGGGGTTGTTCCCTGCAGAGTCATAGCTCCCCTGTGTCAGGCACAGCACGGGGCTCTCTGAACCTTACATTCAAGCCATGGCTTGTGTAGTCCTGAGGCACTGCCTGTACATCTGGTTACCCAACTTCTGGAAGGATCCAAGACACTTGGGGAAGGTCTAGGAAGATAGTGGCACAGAAGGCCTGTTTTCCACAGGCAGGCTGATGAGAGATCTGTGTCACATGCAGAGGGAATCGTGGCAAAGGTAAGTGTGGGTCTGCTCCCGCAAGCCTCACATTTTCAGCTGAGTCACAACAGCAAAAGTCCAAGAGAGAGACCAGAAGAAGCTGTAAAGCTTGGGGTGGCTCAGGCTGGTATTACGTATAGGTTCCAGAGAATGAAGTCTAGCCTGTGAGAGGCCCATAGCACTGCCCTTTGGAGGATCAGCACGGAGATCATTAGGTCTCCCTCCAGCCCAGCTTGCATGGCACATTGCCCTGTCAACGTAGAGCAAAGTGGAACATGGTTCTTAACTTTGGGAAGAAATCTTTTATTGGAAAACTTTGAGGGACTTGAGGGATTTTTTTTTGGACCTCTTTATATCACTTCATATTTCCAAATCACTTTTGATGAGCATGTATTTTCCTGTGACTTCCAAATAATTAGTAAGGGAGATCTGGAGTAGCTCTCCCAGCTGATGTGCTGTTTTCTCACCTTCTTTAGACTAATTCAGTTTATCAACCATTCCTGGCATTGGGGGAGTACAAGAGCATCCCAGAACAAGTCTCCACCTTCGCAGAATCTAGAATCTTGAAAGGCGAACAAAGCCAACAGATGTGAGCAATTAAGAAGTAGAACAGGACAGTATCCCTCAAATCCAAAGCATATAAAATGAAGGCTGGGAGCCTGAAAAGTGCAGTGTGGGTCAGGGTGAAAGTTAAGCTTCTGTCTGGTGTCTGCACTTGAGTTCCAATGGAAAGGGTCCAACCTTAGTAATAAGGTTGGAAGAATAAAAGGAGGAAGAATGTCTTACCAATCCCTCTTTTGCTCTAAGTCTTGCTCTTCCCCACTGGTGTGGGTATCAGGAGGGGATGGGCGGTGGTATAACTTTTGTAGGCAGTCCTAGGGGCTGCTGCAGATGGCCTAGTTTATTACCCTAACTCTGCTGGGACCTGCAGTCAGCACTGTCCATGGTCGCCACCCCTTTATAGCCAGGCCCTGATGCTACCCAGCCACAGAGCCTGAAGGTTGGACCATCCCTGTTAACACCTGTGCTGGGGTGGGCAAGAGGCCTCCTCCACCATGAAGCCACCATGCATGAAGAAGACACTGGGCACAACTCCCTATGAGGGTTCCCAGCCTCAACCCAATCTCACCTATGAGCCATCTTTGAGGTTCTGTCCCTTCCTCATTCATTGGTCTTCAGTCTCTGGACACCTTCCCTCCCCAGCCTGACTCATCCCAATGTTCTCACAAGCAACCAGCATTGTCCCAGACCAGGTAGGGTCTCCCAGCCAGAGCTGCAGTCATTGACAGGCTGACTCACTCCAGAGCTGCCTTTCTGTCTTCCCTAAAGCCCATTCTCACCAGTTAGGTCTTGAGTGTCCATCTTTTTGCACTAGTCTTTAAATTGTCACCAGCAGCTTGAGGCCTGCACACCAGCCTGGTTACACTCAGCATCACTGCATCCGCCTGGGATGTTTTCAAACACTTTTGTAGCTGATTGGCTCCCAGGGCCCACTGGAGGCCCTGTGTGATCCCAGGTAGAACATCCCCAACTGGGCCGTCAGAGCCTTGCACACGGGGCCAGCGTGGTGCCCTTTTCCTTTCCAACTATCTTGGATTGGGCACATGCACACTGCCCCACACTCAACTCAGGAGGTTGATTTCTCTGTCTCCATGGGGGATACCTGTATGTGGGGACTCCACCTGCACTCCTCCTGATATCAGTGTCCTGCAGATGGCTCCTAATTCTGCGCCCCAGCCGAGATCTTCACTGCCTTCTCCTAGGCTGGGGCCCATGCCAGCCAGTGTGACTTCCTGGCAGACTCTAACATATTGGCATATTGCCAACCCAGGGCCCAGCTTACATACTAGTAGTCCAGCAAATTCAGAGGGCTAACTCTATACAAACCATGAGCCCAGAACAACTTCAAGGAAACACAGCCCCTTTCTGCCATGGGGTATGGGAAAAATTAGCATAGAACTGGAGCCTTACAGACGTGGACAGAGATTCCCAGCTCTACAGCTTACTAGGTCTGTGACTTAAGCAAGACATATGGGCCCTCTGAGCCCCAGTTTTTTCAATTGTGACATGGGAGAAAGGCATACCTACCTTATAAGGTTTGTGTGAAAATTAAATGAGCTGCTGTATATAGCGTCTGGCATCCTGCTTGATACATGGTAGCCCCCACAGATATTAATTAGTTCTCTTCTTGTGGGATGCCTCCAGCCTCAGACTATGTGTCATCATTATGGGGATATAGAATTTCATCTCTTTTGTTTTTCACATCTTTCTCTGCATACTTTTCCATATCTATCTTTTTTTTTTTCTTTTTGAGACAGAGTCTCACTCTGTTGCCATGTTGGAGTGCAGTGGCGTGATCTTGGCTCACTGCAACCTCCGCCTCTCTGGTTTAAGTGATTCCCCTGCCTCAGCCTCCAGAGTAGTTGGGACTACACGTGCGTGCCACCAAGGCCAGCTAATTGTTTTTTTTTATTTTAGTAGAGACGGGGTTTCACCATATTGGTCAGGATGGTCTCAATCTTCTGACCTTGTCATCCTCCCACCTTGGCCTCCCAAAATGCTGGGATTACAGGCATGAGCCACTACGCCTGGCTCCATATCTATCTTTTTTAATGGTGGCATTCCACTGGGAAAATGCACCATGAAAATTTACTGAATCATCTCTCTATTGAGAGAAATTTTAGTAGTTTTCAGTTTCTAGTTGAGCACACGTTGCTTTTGTGTTCTGCAGAGTTGCTTCTGCAGGATAAAATTCTCTAGTGTGGCATTACTGGGTTACAGGGTAGGCACATCTCCAAGGCTCTTGTTCAATATGGCCAGATTCCCTGCGGAACACTGAGCTGACTCCTGTATTCCTAGCAATGCACCAGTAGGCCTTGTTTCTTTTTGGCATTGCTGATTTTTTATTGAATACTTTTTTTTTTTTAAAGCTTTTTGGATAGAGGCATGTTAGGTTAAAGGTGACAAGCCATTGAGGTTTTTCTGTTTTATTTATCTTGCTAGATTAATAGGTGTCTAGTGATATCTCAGGGTGGTTTTTCTTATAATTTTTTTTAACTAATTTTCTTCTTTTTTTTTTTGGTAGAGACAGAGGCTCACTGTGTTGCCCAGGCTGGTCTCAAACACCTGGCCTCAAACGATCCTCTTGCCTTAGCCTTCCAAAGTGTAAGGATTACAGGGATGAGCTACTGGACCTGGCCTTAGGGCAGTTTTAATTTGCTTTTTCTTTAATTATTAGTGAGTATAATCTTCTCTGATGTGTTTGTTAGTTTTTTAATGATTTTCTTTAGGTGTTAATCCTCTCTGTGGGTATTGACTTGTGAACTTGTTTTGACTATACATTTTGTATAGCATGAATTGGTCAGCTTCATAGTGTGTATTTTCTCTTTTTCATTAAATTTAATTAATTTCATTTGATTCTATTCTGTGTTCTTCAGGAATCTTAGTTTTTATATAGTCCAACCCACGTATTCTGCTTCCGTCATTAAGAATTCATAGTGGGAGAGGCCGGGTGCGGTGGCTCACTCCTGTAATCCCAGCACTTTGGGAGGCCAAGGCAGGTGGATCACCTGAGGTCGGGGGTTCAAGACCAGCCTGACCAATATGGAGAAACTCCGTCTCTACTAAAAAAAAGACAAAAAGTTAGCCGGGTGTGGTGGCACATTGCCTATGATCCCAGCTATTCAGGAGGCTGCGGTAGGAGAATTGCTTGAACCTGGGAGGTGGAGATTGTGGTGAGCCAAGATCATGCCTACACTCCAGGCTGGGAACAAGAGCAAAACTCCATCTCAAAAAAAAAAAAAATTCAAAATGGGAGAAATAGGTTGTTGCCTTTTCTCTGGAATGCATGGGGCAGGGCTTTTTCTTTGTTCTNCTCTGTTGCCCAGGCTAGAGTGCAGTGGCACAATCTCAGCTCACTGCAACCTGCATCTCCCAAGTTCAAGTGATTCTTCTGCCTCAGCCTCCTGAGTAGCTGGGATTACAGGTGCGTGCTAATACACCTGGGTAATTTTTTCTTTTTTTTTGAGACGGCGCTTTGCTCTGTTGCCCAGCTAGAGTACAGCAGTGCGATCTCAGCTCACTGCAACCTCCGCTGCCCAGGGTTCAAGCAATTCCCCTGCTTCAGCCTCCTGAGAAGCTGGGACTACAGGTGCCTGCCACCACGCCTGGCTAATTTTTTGTATTTTAGTGGAGAGAGAGTTCTGCCATGTTGGCCAGGCTGGTCTCGAACTCCTGAACTCAAGTGATCTGCTGGCCTTGGCCTCCCAAAGTCCTGGGATTACAGGAGTAAACCAACGTGTCCGCCAGGGCTTTTTTTTAAAGGAGTGATTGAAGTCTGCTCATGTCCCCTGCCACATGGGTCTTACGCAGGTCTGTTCTCTGTCCCAGGTCTGCCACGTGAATCTGGAGGGGCAGCCGTTCTACTCTAAGAAAGACAGACCCCTGTGCAAGAAGCATGCACACACCATCAATGTGTAGGCGGCCAAGGCCGCCTGTGCTGACAAGGACCGGAGCTGCTCCTGCTGCTGGCAACAAAGGATTCGGGAGGCTGATGTTTCTTCTGGGGGGAACGGGGAGAGAGAGGAAGTGACTGAGCCCTTTGGAAGTATAATTTTAGGTTTTTTTCTTCTGTACACAGATCATGTATTTGCATAGTTCAGACTAGGAGCCAAATGAAGATTCAAAACCAAGTTAGTTATTAATCCAAGACTGGAATTGTACTTCAGATGTTTAGAGCAAAATTCCAAGAACTCAAAAGTGAAAAGCAACAAGCAGCTTTCCCAAAGCGATACACTTCCTGCGGTCACCAGAGGAGGACAGAGCTCAGAGCAGCTGTGGAGAATCTGAAGCATTCTGTGGAGTTCTTAAGCGCTCCCCTGGCAAACAAATTGAAGTGCCAAACAGCACTCGCTGCAGGGTATTTTTAGAGTCATAGCTGAGAGCTTGTTAGCTAAGACCCATTGGGCTTTCCTCACCAAAAAAGGAAGTGTTATTCCATTACTAGCATCATGGAGCTACCTCTGCGCATCAGACTTCAGACCTTGAACAAACTTGAAACGTTCTAATGGGAGCCCGGACGTCCAAAGATATGTCTTCTGGGAGCCACTGGGCAATTGCCAGGCTCCAGGAAGGGCTGCAGCTCAGGTTGCAGACAGCTGAGAAAAGATGGCCCTGTCAGCCACCCTCTCTCAGTCTGAAACATCCAGCGTCCCCAGAGGGCTTAGCTCCTTTTTGAATTGCGATGGGAAAGTAGAATTGGGTTTTTCCAGTTTTGCTTTGCAGTGTGTGAGAGATTTTTTAAAAGGCTCTGGGTTGTCTTTGGCCTTTGTTTAGCTTTTAGAGGTACGTTAGCATAAGCGTCCAGTCGTGTGCATGAATTTCACTCCAACCTGTGACTGGTCACTTATGATGTCTCCCCCAGTACCTTCCATCTCAAACAGGCTTGGTGGCCTGTGGAAAAGAGAGACACAGAGACAGTGTCTGAAACAGGATGGCAGAATAGGCTCACAGGTCCAAACTCTGGGTGGGGAAGAGGAAACTTACTTTCTGCCACCCTCAGTAAGAACACACGAGGAGACAGGACCTCCCACCTTCAGGTCTGTACCATCCTTTTCAAATGTTCCTTTAAATGCAGCACATTGAGTATGTACGATTGTGTTAACTGCTATAAGGAATAGATGCACTGATATATATGCATTTGCTGTTTTGGCCAATATTTTGAAAATGTATGAGCTGAGTTGATGAGCTATTATTTAAGTATTTATTGAAGTAGACTTGGGCCTTCAAACTTCTTTACAATACTTGTGATAGTTTGAGTTAGGTAAGCATCTTAAAGCTGTCTGGTGATAAAGAAGGCAGCTTAGATTCTGCAGTTGGAAATGGAATAGTCACTTTCCTTTTTAGGAAGCTCTGTTAATATGAACATGGCATTGAAGCAGGCGGTTTGCGTGGATGTTTCTCACTTGAGCACGATATTTAGGGTCTTTTCCAACTCACTCTACTCTGTCTTCGCTCCCGTTTTTGATTTTTCTCTTTGCACGTTTGAATTGTTTTATGGGAATGCATTAGAATTCTTTTCTTCTAAGGACTGAGACTTCCAGGGGACTGCCATCTTACACGAGTGTCTCTTCTCCAAGCAGGAGAAGGAAGCAGCTAGCTGTGTCCCTAGCAGGAAGCCCCTATTTTTTCCAAGCACAAAGCCACCAATCTCCCCCAGGAAGCACCAGGGAGAGACATGAATGTGCTCCTGCCACAGGGCCATTCCTACCTTTGGATCTGCAAGAAGGTGAATACAAGCACCAGGCAGAGCTGGGATTACCTGGAGATTTGTCAGGAGTTGCAGACAAGTGCCTTGGAGCATTCTGTGATTTTCAGAAAGTTCAAATGGGCAGGAACAAGGAGGTTGCTGACTGTACAGACAGGCTCTAAGTAGTTTTCTCCAAAACCTGTCTATTCAGTTATCAGGGACTGGTCTTGAGGAAAAAAAAGTTCCCTAGAATTCAGTTTCCAAAATCTCTTTTTAAAGATTTTACACACACACACACACACACACACACACACACGATCATTAAAAAGTGTATGATCATTAACAAGAAAAGTGAAATATCTCCAAGGACAGTTTCACCACAGTCCTTTATTACATTTCTACATTTCAGAGCACGTATAGATTCTGAGGGACTCTTATTTGCCAGAAAAAAAAAATTTAAAAAAGCAAAAAAAAAAAGGTAGCAGGAAAAGAAGGTAGTTTTGAATGCGGTTCACTCAGTGTCTGTGAGTCTGGTGTAGTGTTAGGAGTAAGGCTATCTAGTTCAAGTTTACATTGTGGATGTCCTATAACGCCAAACAACATTTTTCGTAATCCATGGTGGGGAGCACAGTTTGAAGCTACAGTTCCTGTCTCCTCATTGCTGACATTAATTTAACATTTATAGGCCAGGTGCAGTGGCTCACGACTGCAATCCCAGCACTTTCGGAGGCCAAGGCAGGTGGATCACCTGAGGTCAGAAGTTTGAAACCAGCCTGGCCAATATAGTGAAACCCCATCTCTACTAAAAATACAAAAATTAGCCAGATATGGTAGCAGACGCCTGTAGTCCCAGCTACTCAGGAGGCTGAGGTGGGAGAATCTCTTGAACCCTGGAGGCAGAGGTTGCAGTGAGCAGAGATAGTGCCACTGCACTCCAACCTGGGCATCAAGAGTGAAACTCCATCTCAAAAACAAAAAAGAACAAAAAATATTTATAAACATTTTGCAATGGAGTGACTTTTATCTGCAGTGTTTGTGTTAGGAACCTAGCTTTTATAATGTTAGCTTTTTAACCCAGTATTCTGGCTTTCGAATTTTTTGTTTTGTTTTGTTTTAGTAAGATTTCGTAAGTGGAATGTAGCCTGTTAAAGGTGTGCACAAAAATATTTTGCATGTGTTTTTTTTTTTTTTTTGGCCTGTGTGAATTCTACTTTTTAGCAAAAATAAAGCCCCCGAAAGGATGTGCAAATACGGATTTTTCTGTGTAAAGTTTTTTCATGTACTTCTATATGGCCACAAATAAAAGTTGGAGACAAAACAAAATATCCTGTGGGAAAAAAACACAGCTCTGCTTGCCCTGATGCTCAATAGCAGTGTAATCACTGTGTTTAAACAGACAAGGCTGTGTGAATAACATGAATGTTCTGCATACAAAGGGAATTACCAGGAAAATAATAAACCGAAGACCTTATCTTGCATTATATTTTCAGAACAGTTTGTTTACTTAGCTACTTGGTGGTCAAATATTTCCAATTAATTTATTTTTATTCTGCCTGAATGGCTTCATTTCTAGAAGAGTTGCCATATTTCCTCTTACATCATTTGTTTTCAAATAAGTTCAGAGTAAAATCCTCTCATAGCATTTTTTTTCTTTTTAATAATGAGGACCCCTCTGAGGGCACTATGTTTAACAAAATCAAACTCATTCTTTTTTAAGGTATTCTGTTTCTAGGAATTACTGAAAAGTAAAGGGAAGTTGTACATACTGTATATGATTTTTAGCACCTGAATCAGACTTTGAAAGAGCTGTGCAATTACAATCAGAATCACATCTCATGATTTTAGTACTTCTTAAAGCTATAGCAATTTTAAAAATAGATGATGGAGGGCCAGGCTCAGTGGCTCACACCTGTAATCTCAACACTTTGGGAGGCCAAGGTGGGTGGATCATCTGAGCTCAGGAGTTCAAGATCAGCCTGGCCAACATGGTGAAATCCCGTTTCTACTAAAAATACAAAAAATTAGCTGGGTGTGATGGTGGGTGTCTGTAATCCCAGCTACTCAGGAGGCTGAGGTAGGAGTATCTCTTGAACCCAGGAGACAGAGGTTGCAGTGAGCCAAGCTCATGCCATTGCACTCCAACCTGGGCAACAAGAGCAAAACTCTGTCTTATAAAATAAAAAAGACGATCAAGAAAAAAAGGCTCCTAGACTCATAAAATTTAAAGAAATCTAGGAGCTTACCTAGGCATTCTTCCAGTTGCAGGAACTGAGGCCCAGAAAAGGGAAGTGGCTTTCTCAGCTTACATGACCAGTGAGGGAGACAGCCAGGTGCTATGGAATAAACATGGACTTTGGCATGGTAAGACCGAGGTTTAGATGGAGACTGATTTAATGCCACTTGAGTGGTATTGGGAAAGTCTCTCTAAACTTGTTTCTCTATCTGAAAATGAAAGTAATGACACCTGCTTCACAGGGATATTCTGAGAACCAAATGCAATAACTCTGGAAGAAAATTTCAATGTTAGTTGTTATTATCACCAACAGAGTGGGGCCAGAACCCAGGGCCATCATTTTTGCTCCATTTTCTTAACTCCTCCTCCTTGCCCATACAGGAAAAATCCACTGGAAAAGCCAGCAGCAAGAATAAATAAATATACAAATAGTGGCCGTATACAGTGGCTCACACCTGTAATCCCAGCACTTTGGGAGGCCAAGGTGGGTGGATCACCTGAGGTCAGGTGTTCAAGACCAGCCTGGCCAACATGGCGAAACTCCATCTCTACTAAAAATACAAAAAAAATTAGCTGGACGTGGTGGCAGGCACCTGTAATCCCAGCTACTCGGGAGGCTGAGGCAGAAGAATTGCTTGAGCCCAGGAGGTGAAGGTTGCAGTGAGCCGAGATTGCGCCATTGCACTCCAGCCTGGGTGACAGAGCAAGACTGTGTCTAAAAAAAGAAAAAAAAATACAAAGAGCCCAGAAATATGAACCCAAAAATCGCAATTTGGTATAATTAACTTGTACATAATTTCTGCCCTCCTAAGGATTTGTGGACAGAATAAATATTATTTGCTTATTCACTCATTCATTTATTCTTTCCACAAATATTTATTGAGCATCTACTAGTGACAGGCATAGGCACTGCTCTGGACACTGACAACAGGGCAGTGAGTACAGCAGTCAAAAACTTCCTCGTGGAGTTTACATTCTTCTTTGTTTTTACTTTTTTTTTTTTTTTTTT